>NC_031953.1:125703-128986 GCF_000303195.2 Fusarium pseudograminearum CS3096 | reverse complement strand
CTTCTTCTTCTTCTTCTTCTTCACCTTATTGTCTCTTCTTTCCCCGACGTGCAGACCTTTGGCTTATTTTCGCATCATGGTGCGAGCTTAGGTTCTTGCTACAGCTTTGGCTGCTTGCCTCGTTAACAATGTCAATGCTGGTGCTTGCAAACCAAGATCTTCATTGGTTGCCGAGAATCAGTCAACCTTGAGTACAATTTCTTCTGCCACCCTCAGCATCGCGACCGAAACCTCTGCCATCGCGGGAACATACACAGCATCTGAGAAATCTACCCCTGCCGTCACCACATCATCTCAGTTCCCCGAGCTGTCATCGACCACATCCGATTCAACCACCACGGCCTCGGCAGCACCAGTAGCTCCTATCTGTGGCCAGTATGGCACTTGCTCTCCTCTCAGCGATGGATGCAGGGTTCGCATCGCCGGAAGCTCTCCACTCTATCTCGGCGAATGTCAGGATCTTTGTCGCGCCGACGCCAATTGCAAGTCTATAATGTACAACACCCGCCAAGGAGACTGCTTTCTCAACTCGAACGTTTCCCAAGACTCGGAATTTTATCATGATTCTTCCCCACAGTCTGTCTGGTACGACAACAGTTGCGATATCGAGAATCGCGAGCCCGATCCCATCTGTGGTGCTTACGGGGACTGCAACGAAAGCAAATGTAACCCAGTACCACAGCAGGGCTCCTTCACCGCCATGAGCTGCCAGCAGGCGTGCACTACCGATGATAACTGTGGCTCATTTGCCTTCTTCCCTACTTTTAATGGCTGCTACTTTCTTTCCGAATCTCTATTCAAATCCTGGTTCTATACGAAAGACACGTCGCTGGGCTGGTGGTTTGACCGCGTCTGCATCATTGAGGAAGCTGATTGAAGGAATGTTTAATTTAATGGCTCTCTACAATAAACCCTATTTTACTCTGTAAACAGCTAGATAGATGCTGATACAGACTTACGGTATACTTATCCGCATCTCACTAAGTTTTTTTGCAAATCTTAATACTTACCCTGTGGTTTATTATTCGACCCGCAAATATTCCAACCGAACATGCCTTCATCACAGCACGATGCACCTACCTACGTGCGAACCCTTTCCATGTCGGGCCCTTAAACAATATGAGATACATTTGCTCCATATTATTTCTGGCGACGAGGACTTGATCAGCATCGAACTTGACACTATGAAGACCCCAAAAAACCAAAGACTCTGGGCCTTGTCCCAAGTGTGGTGTCTACGGCGAAGCTCGCTGCGGTTCTCCTCAATAGGCAGCCATTCAGTATCACGAGAAATCGTCACCATGCTCTCTATGGATATTGGCACCACAAATTCCATATTGATGTCAATACGGTAACTACGTGGTTATGGGTCGATGCTATTTGCATCTACAAGAATCATCAAGCCGAGAAGTCGATCCAAGTTCCCCCAATGGCGCTGTTAGGGTTAAAGCTATTACAGTGGCATACAAGGATGTCCTACAGAACAGAAATGTCACTGGATAAAAGGGGAAGGGATATATGGTCATTCGGCAAAAGCAGTGTGCGCTTAACATTCACACAGAGACATCCCGTCATCACTATCAAGAGAGCAAAAAAATGTATTTCTACCAGTTTTAGTAGCTTAACTGGTGACTGAAGCGCTAGCATCAAGCGGTAGGTAGAACAAATTGCTAACAGCATTTGCCCAACATTCACTGTTCTGCTGCTCTTTTCTCTTGCCCTCTACTTTTCGTCGTCCCCTTCTTCGATGTGTAAAACCTGGTTCACCCCCCCATATACCATGTACTCCTATCCAGTATAGCCATTTGCTGAACCAAGACGATGTAGTACTGACTATACTACTGGTTAGTTATAGGTCGGCATGAAGGAAGTTTTCGGTTACACTTACTAAAGAACCTGCTCTCTTGAAAGCTTAGGGGCCTGGAGGATAACCGTCACGGCAACGGGTGATAGGGCTGCAACCACGAGACCAATTATTGGCATAGGCATGAGGACGGCAGTTTTGCCAGCTCTCATTCTTCAGGGAACAAGGAGTGCCATCCCTTTTAAGGCCATCGTAGCTGATAAAACCGCCCCTCGGCGCGACAGGATTTGCTGCAGCAAGGCTGATCAGTGCAAAGGCGGCGAGAGTGAACTTCATCTTGACTGAAGAGGTAAAGGGAAGTTTTCAAAAAGGGTTTGTTGTTGAGATGGGAAAGGAGGAAGAGATGCAATTGGAATGATGTTCTGTCAAGTCTTGAGAGGTCGCTCATGGGTTTTTATATTTCTAAACGTCTATGTATAGAGTTTCAATTATCCTCTCTTCATAAATAGTTATCTATGGCCTTTACCAGTTTCGAATCAACTCCGAGCTACTATCCTCGTAACAGTTTAGCAGCAGTGTAATAGCCTAAGATTCCAGTCTTCATCATCTGTCACTATACGGACTAACTAATCATGTAAACTGAGAGACCGAAAGTTAAATATATTAATCGCGAACCTTAACAATACAGTCAGTAGTGTAACTGAAAAGAAGAACTATAGATAAGTAAACTGCAAGTAAGGTTCTTGCATTACCAATTTCGAGAAGAGAATTCCATTACAACATCTTGCAGACCGAGCTTGACATTAGCAGAGGCCTTTATCAATGTCCTGTTGCCGCATTCTCTGCATGTGTGTTGCTGAATGAATTAATACCAATAGTGATGTTGCTTAACCCTCGACAGGAAACACCTAGTCAAACTTGAGTTTGCGCTCTCGTATTAATCCAGCTTGCAAGGGAACATTTGGTATTAGTTAATCCGGGCTTCATTAGTCCATACAAAAGTACCATAGAAGAATTATGTCGTTTGACGATGAGCAAGTTGTTGATTAAAGAAAAACCTAAATGCTTCTAGACCCGAACAGCTGGTAACAGATTCCATAATAACCTAGAATAGTGACAGTCTTTCCAGGGGTGTTTCTGTTATTCCTAGCCTCTTTCGCGCTAGCGTTCACATGATTGACAGCTCCTTTTTTCGAACCGAATAGTCCAGTCTTCCGTTATACGACTTCTAGTAGCGGATTTCAGAAGCGCGCCAAACAGCGCTTCCGGGTGACAAGATCCCTTGCCAAACTCTCTGCAACCGGCGTATAACAAAGTTGTTGAGAGAAAATGCTATGGCCTCGCTCTATTCATCTCCGAGCAAACAAAAGATATTCAAATCTTGAACCTGGGCACGGAAGGCTGCTTCAGAGCCGTGCCGTCTTGGACGCCAGATCTTCGAAATAGTTGTATGTCAAATCTCTTTAAGACCGATAAGTG
>NC_031953.1:95818-125603 GCF_000303195.2 Fusarium pseudograminearum CS3096 | reverse complement strand
TTAAAGAGATACACACTTTGCGCCTTGTCTTGGAGGTAACTTACATAAATGGAACCGTTTTTACATTGCCTGCAATTATTGTTGGTCAATGTGTTTCGGTTAGCATTCCCACCACGCTTGACGTAGGTACTGGAATCGTGCCACCAGCAGCTTTTTAGAATTTGACCAGTCTATTACTGCGCCCGCTCGTCGATAAGGAGAGTTATCCGCATGTCAGTTATGACTTAGTAGCTCAGACACCACTTTGCAAGCATATGATACCGATACTTAATTGGAGCGGAACACTTCCATATTGCAAAGGATCATGCTCGCATACGCATGCATGGTACATCAGCAGCCTACCCAGTCTCTTGGTATGAGATATGGCACCGAAGAACAGTTACAAGGTGCATTTGGCATGGTGACAGACCTAATTATCCAGAATCCTGGGTCGGTTGCAGTAATTTCGTTCTTCAAGATGGTACAGGAGGAAGACTGCCTCATGATACCGACATGGTCGCTATTGGAGACACGTTTTACGTTTTTCACGGTCTTTCTGTCCCCTTTTTGGGCAGGAAAGGTGGCACAAGTCCGGATTGGACTATTGTCGGCCAAATTGCCAAATGGGAAATAGACAGGGCTTATCTACCTGGGTTCTGATATAGAGTTTTGTGATTGATGAGGTACTGTTAGCTGCTGAGCCGGTATGTGCAAAAACAAGGTTATGTTTATGCGCTACCAACTTTGTATAAGTCTTGATGTAGGGTAGCCAAAGGCATATTTTGCCTAAAGTTGTCGCAATCACCAAGTGCTGTTAGGGGCATTCATCTTGGATGACTCGTCACTAAAGACACTGAGCATGACGTCCGGGTGCTCAACATACAATGATAGTTGGCAGTGCCGCCTGCAAGAAGCTTACTGAAATTAAACATCACATACCAGGAAGAATAACTTACAGATAGGCAACGAAGCTACTCTTTAAATCTTTGAAGGGTTGTTCTGAGCCATATACATACAGTCCCATGGACATCTTAGAACAACATACGGGGGCTAGTTGATTCTACGGTGAATCGTCTCAGGGGCTAACCAATAAAGTCAATGCGCTGGTAGGCTAGTCTTTCAGCTTTGTCCCTCTGAGGTTAGCCATTCTTTAGCTCCAACTGACAAGTCGTCCGAGGATGCCGTTCAAGACGGAGTCTCATTTCTTTTAGCTCTTCTAGTTGCAAACCTAGCTACCTAACAGATGAATTTATAGACCACATCCAACGCCATGACGCAAATTTCAACTCGGTTACAGAAAACTTGTTTCAGGTTTATTACCATTCAGCTGCTATACGATGAACGAGCCGTTACCCATGCACCACATCAGCCCACCAAGGCCGTTAAATTAATTTATGTCGGTAACGATTGTTTAACCCAATTGCGTATAGTCAACCTTGTCAAGAAACAATCATGGTCCAAGAACACGGGACCCCCAGACACAAACACCTGAACGGTGGAGTTTTATTTTTGTCATAGCACAATCGCAATTAAACAAAACATTTCTTGGCACCGTAAGGCGAGTCAGCTTTTGACATGTAACGTTGAGAGGCCATTTGAAGTAACTCGTGTTGATGCTGTAGTTTATATAATGATCTGCACTCGCACGATCTGCAGTTCCGCTCTTCTCAGATCATCCATTCTTTTACTTTTCCAGTCATTCTTTACCAGTCATTCATTTACCAATACTTCGGTATGCAGTCGATCATTACTATTGCAGGCTTGGCCTTTGCCAACCTTGCTGTCGCTGGACCTTGCAAGCCCCTTCCCCAGACAACTGTCTCATCTGTGGCCATCATTCCCACCACCACGGCTGAGCCGACTCTTGTTACCGCTACAGTTGTGCCTGTCCCTACCAGCGCGGAGTCTTCTACCATCATCTCTGAGAGCGAGACTGGGCATGAGTCTAGCACATTCGTTGAGAGCTCCACTCTTGCCACTGTTGTGATCCAAGAGACTACCACTGCTGCCGACACCAGTGCTGCCGAGACTAGTGCTGCTGAGACCAGCGCCACTGAGGCTGGTACCACCACCGCCGAGGTTGAGACATCTGGCACCGCAACCACCACCGAGACTGCTCTCCCTACTGCTGACCAGTCTTGCGATAACGGTGGCCTGGACTATGCCATCTACACGCATCAGTTCTACAACGCTGATGCGCCTCGCTTCTCAGACTTTGACCCCACTTTCTTCCATGATGCTACCCCCACTTACAAAGGCGTCACTGAGCGTATCGGTATTCAGCCCGACACTGACTGGACCAAGCCCTTCACTATCTACGAGGGCAGCCCCGAACAGATGTTCCAGTACAAGGCCGTCAACCACCGTGGTTTCCTCTACGCTCCCGAGACCGGTATCTACGAAGTCACCATCCCCAACTCTGACGAGATCACACTTGTTTGGTTCGGCAACAAGGCCTTGTCATCTTGGACACGTGACAACGCCGATCTCGAGCAGGATTACCCTGGTGGCACTTCCAAGACCTTTGAGCTTGAGCTCGAGGCTGGCACTTACACTCCCTTCCGTCTACTGTGGGCCAATGCTCAGGGCGAGCTGAACTTTATCGCCGAAGTCAAGGCTCCTGGCGGCAAGGTTATCGTTAACGGCGACGGTGGAGACAACAAGTACTTTGTCCGATACGATTGTGGAAGAACCACCCCAACCTTCCCCGATTTTTAGATAACACGGAGCTACGATTTGTCTACTATCTAGTCAGTACATACCACTTCTTCTACTAGGGTTAATTATTTCATAATCGTAATACATATACTCAATCGACATCTATTGTCTAGTGTTTCGTCTCTTCGAGATCTTTTTGCAAATCATTATATGAGGCAATAACCTTCTGTCATAACAATAACCGTCCGTGATTTAATAGCACAATAAAATATTTATCTATTAAGCAGTTCAGTAGTTATCTACTGTGTAGTTATAGAATAAATACAATAAATATTCCTTTCCCAAGCATATTAAATACATCCTGTATTTCAGATACATGTTCTCTCTTTACTCCCTTGCACTTGAGCAGTAATAATCGCATGTCCATGTATCAAATACACATTAAATATACTAAAATAGCAATCAATAAGTGCATTGCAACAAATGGATCTCCTAGGTAGTCTGTTTCAATAAAGAGGGGAAACAAAAATATGTTCTGACGCATATATGCAGGGTTGCTTTTGACCATACCCAAGTAGTAGCATCGGCATGACTTGGAGTAGTATTCACCCACCACTGCGGCGTCTACCTGAGCTTCCTATCTCGAACATAGCTGCAACATACCGGCCGTACAGGATGTCCCATATCCGGATACTACTACGTGTGCCTTGTTTTTATAGCTACTATAACGTGCATCTATCGGCATATCTCCTCAAACAGAATTGTTTGCAACCCCACAATTGATACTCTGCTGCAGGTGGTAGATTTCCCACGTAGGAGCGATCATCAAGGAAACCAGGATGTATCTCATTAGCTCGTTTCGGCAAACACATCCGTTGAAAGAGCCCAACAATTCTTATTATATGTGTTGTTATCGTCGAGCTGAAATGCAATGGGACTGCTCAGGAGAACATATGGCCACATGATTAGCAATGTGAAATGCGGCTATAAATACACGATGCTCAAGCGCTTTTAAAGTGAAATATCGGTTCTACTCACCTCATGACTCGTTCTTGAATCCTGAGTAGTGACAATGCATACAGTAACTTCTTCCAAGTTTGTTCATGTCCTGTTAGTGTACCTGACTCTGGGTGCCTTCCTCGTTCAATTGGCAACATGTTTGGCTTTCAACCATTTGCCGAAAGATACTCACAGCCTTTTGTCCAAGCGAGCTGATGGTGATGTACACTATCTCGGAGTTGGCAAGGCCGACATTACTGGTCCTGTAGTCGAGCTGAACCTCATGGGATATGCCGAACTATCCCAGACAGGAACTGGCTTGCGCCAACGAATATACTCGCGTGCCTTCATTATCGGAAACCCAGACAAGCCTAAAGAAAGAATTATTTACGTGGTTCTTGATGCTCAGTCCGGTGACACGGCAGTTCGAAGAGGCATTCTTGAGGGAATTGAAGCTCTTGGATCTGACTATGCAGTCTACACGGCCGATAACGTGGCCATTACTGGAACGCACTCTCATTCTGGTCCAGCAGGATGGAACAACTATCTCATGCCCCAGATATCCGCCTTGGGCCTGAACCAGCAGTCGTATCAGGCTATTGTGGACGGCGCGGTCCTATCAATCAAGCGAGCGCATGAAAGTCTCTCTAAAGGACGTCTCAGCGTTGGAAAGATACGCATAGATGATGTCAACATCAACAGAAGTCTATATGCCTATCAACAGAATCCAGCATCTGAGAGACAGAAATACAAAGATGAAGTCGACAAAGAGTTGACTATGCTTATGTTTACCCGAGAAGAAGACAAGAAGGTCACTGGAGTTTTGACCTGGCATTCAGTCCATGGTACAAGCCTTCACATGAACAACACTCTTGTCGCCGGCGACAATAAAGGCGTCAGTGCCTATCTACTTGAAAAGGCTGTCCGGGGCACCGACGGGGCTGCGGATGATTTTGTGGCGGGGTTCTCGCAGGCTGCCGTGGCAGATACGACTCCAAATATCGAAGGTGCTTGGTGCGAAGATGGTTCGGGGAAGCAATGCGACTTCAAGGACTCAACATGCGGCGGCAAAACAGAAACCTGTCATGGTCGAGGCCCTTTTTGGGGTTTGGATGATGGCGGTACTAAGTCTTGCTGGGAGATTGGTCGTCGCGTCTATGAGCAGGCTTTCAAGCTCTATGATCAGATGAAGGATGGGAGTGGCGATGCAGTGTCTGGAAACAGTGTCGTGGGTTACCACTCGTTCCATGACATGTCTGACTACAGTTTCGTGCTCCCCAATGGAAAGACGGCCAAGACATGTTCAGCAGCATTTGGGTACTCTTTCGCAGCTGGAACAACTGACGGTCCTGGGTACTTCGACTTCAAGCAGGGTGACTCTGGATCTCCGGATGCTAGCCCACTCTGGGCCATAGTATCCAAGTTTCTGAGAAACCCCACGAAAGAGCAAGTTGAATGCCAATCGCCAAAGCCGATTCTGATTGACGCTGGCGAGATCACGTTGCCTTATGCCTGGGCGCCCAACATCGTCGACATTCAAATGTTGCGTGTTGGTAACTTCTTCATCATCGTGTCGGCTCCTGAACTCACAACCATGTCCTCACGACGTTGGCGCGAGAGTATCAGCAACGAAATCCAAGGCCGGGGTGGCCTCGGAGATGGAGTCAAGCCTATTGTTGTAGCAGGAGGGCCGGGTAATACCTACGCTCATTATGTCACCACTCCTGAAGAGTATGATGCCCAGCGCTACGAAGGTGGATCGACAGTCCACGGAAGGCACAGTCTTGACGCCTACATCAACCTTACATCGACTTATGTGGGCTATCTTCTCGGAGAGGATGGTGCTAAGAAGCCTCCGACTGGTCCTGCGGCTCCTGATAACCGTAAAAACTCTCTGTCTCTTGTCACTGGTGTTGTCTATGATAATCCCAAGACCGGGACCAAATTTGGAAACATCGTGAAAGATGTGTCAAAGTCAAAGTTCAAGATTGGAGAGACTATTACCGCTACATTTGTTGGAGCTAACCCACGCAATAATCTGCACCTCGAATCTACCTATGCAGCCGTTGAGAAGAAAGACGGCTCCAAGTGGACTCAAGTTCGTTCTGATGAGGACTGGGATCTTGTCTTTGAATGGAAACGACTTGATGGACTGCTTGGATCTAGTGAAGTTCAGATCTCTTGGGAGACAGGTTGGCAGGATGCCAAAGACGTCAAGGCAGGAACATACAGGTTGAGTTATAACGGTGACAGCAAGGCACCTCTGACTGGCAAGATTACTGGTTTCACTGGCAAGAGCGGCGAATTTGAGATTGCATAGATTAGTACATCTACTCTGATAAAGTCACTGTCCTTTCAGTTTCACAATTATACAATTCTCACAATAACAACGATTCAAGCAGTATTCAGTAGTACATCCACTTACCACATTATTTAGCACTTTCCACTGCAGTACGGAGTTGATACTAAGATAGCGTCTTTATTCAGCGCCACATACCTGAGTGCTTACGACAATTAGTAGACGTCAATTCGTTGTCATTCTCAATCCCATAGCCACAAATGTCTTATGTGTGGTCTAGACGTGGTACTAAAGCAAAGCAATCAACTAACTTAGCCTGGGCTGTCCACTATTTTTCAGCTGGGCGTTCCTATTCTAGCGTTTGTTAATAGAAGATCGGTGTGGTCGATTTTGCGGCATTCCCCGCATCGCTTTTGCAGCTGTGGCTTGTCTGTTCCATCACTCATTGGTCTCTTCTACATAGCTGACTCTGGTTTGTTGGCTTCGCCGCTACACTAGGCTCAGTGAGATGGGTGCACAGCATTGGGACAGAGCTATTATAATAGGTGGCCTTGTCTGCCTTGGGATCTGTGCTACTCTTCCAACTTGTCCGTCTTACTCTGACTGCATCTGAATGATCTGAACACGATGCGAGGTTTTATCTGCGCCCAGGTTGCCCTGATCTCGGCTTTTTCAACAGTCGCCGTTACCCAAACCCTTCCTGAAGAATTGGCTGGGGTGATTTCCAACTACTCATCTCTCTCTCTGTTTCGATCTTTGCTTAGCTCTGCTCCCCAAGCTCTTATCACAACTTTATCTGAAAAAGACAACAATGTCACTGTTCTTATCCCTACCAACAATGCCATCGAGGGTTATCTGAAAGCTTCCGGTGTCTCTGATGTAACAGAGCTCAATCAGACAGAGTTACAAGTCTTCTTTTCATATCACGTTATGTCAGCTTCTCTGACATCCTCAGACTTTGAAACCCCACGAGGATTGTCGGTTCCCACTCTGCTGCAAAATTCACAATTCAACAACAGGAGTGCAGGACCTCAGATTCAAAGTCAATTCGGAAAAGGCTCCGATGGACAAGTGATCTTTGCTTCGAGGCAAGATCGGAACGACAAGCGAGCTGACGATGACCTTGGTGGGCCGAATGTCATGCTACGAGCAGGCTTGGCTCAGGATGTCAAGATGACTGCAGTAGATGGCTCTTGGGGGACTAACAATATCAACTCGTTCCAGATTGTTGACAAGTGGGTAGTATGCCTCTTTAATCTATTGATACTGACTGTGGGTTTTCGTTCAGGGTTCTTTCTCCTCCCAGATCTTGCTCCAACACTGTCCACACTATTAAAGACACCCGACTTGTTGCTCTGAATGGCGCTTTGGTTAAAGCAGGTCTTTGGCCTGCTCTAGACGCCTCCCGGAATGTTACGTGTCTGGCTCCATCAACTCAAGCTTTCAAGAACGCGGGAAGCCCAGACGTTAAACTCTCCAAGCAAGACTTGGCTGGAGCGTTGCTGTAGGTTGCATGAACGCAATCCGCTGTGTCGACTAACAGAGCAAACAGGGCCCACACATTGAACGAAGTCACTTATTCCAATTATCTTCGAGATGGCCAGGTCGTTGGGACTCTGAACAACACCGAAGTTCGGGTTAGTATCAGAGGGAACGACATCTTCTTTAACAATGCCAAGGTTATTGAAGCAAATATTCTGACCAACAACGGTCTTATTCATATGTATGTCAAATCATTACAATATACAATCGGCGGCCTTCACTAACCTCGCCAGTCTTGATTCTGTCATCGAGGAGGGAGGTAAACCCAGTAGCAATGGCACCAGCACTGGTACGGCAACGGATAAAACGGCATCTGCCACATCGAGTGGACAGGGACCGACTTCTACTTCCGGCAATGACTCACCTGAGCAGGGAAACTCTGGAATGGTTTTGTCTACTTGGTCTTTTAATTATCTCATAACAGCTTTCGTCCTTTTCGGCATGCTATGATAACTGTTTGACTTAGTCAATTAGTCTACTATTTACGATCAATTTCTACCCATGTTGTGTACCACCCATGTTATGTCCACTCTTATTTGCAATTGGCATTGTGAGACGCAATGTGACTGCCCTATGGAACTTCTATGGTTCAATACAACAAGTCAATCCATTTTTATATTTTTCATGCCCTAATTTAACAAGTGCCGAATTAATTCGGACTAAGCAACGTTACCAGATGAAGCCAACTTTTGTGACACTAGACAGACTTGACTCTTAGCGTTGATTGGGCTGATCGGAAAATGGCTGCCATAAGGCCTGCCAAGTAAATGCACAGCCTCACGTGAATCAGCTGAGCTGACACGCGAGGCCTCACTGAAACTTGGCATGTCTTCCTTTCAAACTTCAATATCAGCTATTCCAGTTACCTTGGTTCTATTTGTCTACTGAAGCGTTTTACTCTTCAGACGTCATGGCTGATCCGGAAGAAGAGACGGAGCGCAAGAGGGACAAGGTGGGAGACTTCATGTATGCGCTATTTCCCTATCGTTCTCGACGTCATTCCAGTCTAAATGACGGCTTCGCACCCTTCCCGTCCCGGACCCTGGCTCAATAACTGACAATACAATTACAGGAAGAAGAGCTTGAACAAGGGCGAGATCGCTCTGAAGCATGCTGTGGGTCTTGGGGGCCAGCCCAATGTGGTCCCAGTGACGCAACCCGTTGTCCATGGACCACCCCGGCCAGTTGAAGTTGGCTGGCATCCAGTTGGCGGTTTTGCGGGGAAGTGGTTTGCAGAGGAGACTGGATTGGGTAAAATGATTACAGAAAAGATCAACAGATATCCAGATCCGACACAACACTGGGCAGTCTTGGTTGGCGACTATGCACATCAACTTTGGATGGTAAGTATTCGTTCGTATCAGCACTTAACACACAACGTGTAAACTCATAATACCACAAAAGGACGAGAATTTCGATGTCATTTACACGAATGCCAAAGTTAATCGGGATGAGTGGCGCACTTTTCCAGTCGGTGAAACGCGCTTTAATGACGATGCATTGAGGAGAGCTGGTAAGTCGCTGATCAATCTACCATACATAGCTTTATCCATGCTCAGACTACGATTGCAGGTGAATCTGTAATCCAAAGCATTAGGGAAAGGCAGCCTACTTACAACCTCATCACCAACAACTGTCAGACATATGTGCTGCAGCTTCTCGATGCTATCAAGGTTGGTGTGAACAAAGAATTCGGCACAACATTGGCCGTCTACGAGAGGGTCTTTGGCCCAGGCAAGATCAAAGACCTATTCGAGGGTGAAGAACCACCCGAAGGACATCAGCAGCAGCAAATAGAGCCAGGACCAGACGCAAGACCAGACGCAGGATCGGATGCAGGACCAGGACGATCAGACACAGTCAATCTAGCACAGGATGTCATGAACCAAAACACAACTCAACTCGACACGGGGAGGGAGATGGAGAGACACGAAGATGAAAAGAAGGAGAAGGAGAAGAAGAAGAAGAAGGGTTTCTTTTCCCAACTTAAAGCAAGATCGTGGTCTTCTAAAGGTCAATAATCACAGACTCGTCGAAGGAGTGTCTCGTACCCAGTATCGCTATTTGGTACCGTTCGATCAAAGCATGACCGGTACATCCCCGAACCACGTTAGACCAGCTTGCTCAACTAGACCAAGGATAATTGTTTCTTGCAAATGTAACAAAGCTATTTTTAATACTTTATCATTAGACTGGGACTCTATTCCTGTAGATATTTCCTACTGTACTCAAAGCTTCTATCCCAACTGTAGACCCAATATGCTAGACCAACATGCTTTCAATGCGCCTTTCTATTTTACAATTCCCAAATCACCAAGAAAGATCCTTTTGAATCTTATCACACGAGAGGCCAGAACATGAAGAGAAGAGGCTCGTATCCTGCTCAGTCTTGGTAGCAGATTTGTCGAGGATCTGTTGCGCAGGTCGAATCTCTCGTCCAGCGATACCCTCAAGCTTGCGGTGGTGTTCAACTAGTTGATACACCTGGTTTTGGAACTGGAGGGGGGTCTGGTCAACAAGCACACCTGCTCGGAGGTTCTTCTCTGCTGGGGCTTCATGTTCGCTGGCGGTTTGCTGTAGGATCTCCTCGACCTTGGCAAATTCATCGCTGCTGGCGTTCTTGTGGCGGTAGATCTCATATTGGAGTTGAGACTTGGTGGCTGACGTGGGAACACATCTCAAGAGGAAGAAGAAGTGGGGCCTGGTATGGTTAGTTATTGTTCTTTATAATTCTTAGAGTTGAGTTTCAAATACTTACGAGATAGTCATGGAAGCGTTGGGAAAGTAAAAGTCGCTGACGAGTGAAGTGCCCTTTTCCTGGACCTCGGCAGGGGCGTTGCTGTTGGCATTGGACTTGTCGGCAAGGGTCTTCCAGTTGAAGCTGCTGGTATCCTGCTTGACGTGATCAAACGTGTAGTCGTCGAGGTTGAAAGAGCTGTAGCGGGCTGTTCGGTTGCTTTCATTCCAGGCAGTCTCAGGTTGGGTCTTGGCATCCATGTTGATCCAGACAAAGCCCTTTTCATCAACATGGGTGTGCAGAGGGAACAGGCCGTTCTTGGATCGGTCAAATGCGGGGAGATCTTGGTAGAGAGGAGCCTTGGCAAGCTGTCCGTTCATACCATAGGACCAGCCGTGGTACTTGCAAGACAGGACATTGTTCTGGCCATTATCCTTGACCACGACTGGGAAGGCTCGGTGACGGCAGATGTTGTGGAAACCCTTGATTGTGCCCTCGGCATTGCGGATAAGGAAGAAGTCGAAGCCAGCTTCAGCGTAGCGGACCCAGGAGCCAGTCTGCTCGAATCGCATCTTGTGGGTGAGCAGGATCCATTTCTTGGAGAAGATGGCGCGTCGTTCAAGTTCATAGATGTCGTCAGACTTGTACCATGTTGATGGAAGAGGTTGTGTGAGTGGTGCGGCAGCAGGTATAGCTCTTGAGATGAGGCTTTCCTTTTGTGGTTTGGATAGTGTCTTCTTGGCGACCAGCGCGATAGCCGCAGCTATGGCGAAGAAGATAAGAGCACCAAGAGTCAGCATGCTGGTGTCGAGATGTGAGATTCCTCGTGATGTAAAGGAAGTAACTTCTTGGTGGCTTTACCGACAAGTTCAATTGGGATTTCTTAGTGGGCACAGCAAACTATATATTGTTTTGTCTGTTGTCCACTTGGACAGCTGACCATTATCCTCATGCCAGACGCCACGCACCTTGAAACAACGATAAACCGACCAAAGATAGCGGACAACTGCAGAGTTTCCGGTCATGTGATCGGTGATAAGACGACCAGCTCTAGTTCCAACGACAAATAAAGGTAACTGGATTGGATACGCGCCAAGTGGACCATGGAGTTTGTTTCCGTTCTCGAACGGTTCTTTGCCGTCAACCCCGGGTCACATCGATATCGAATATGCATATCCATCTCTCCCAGGTAGTAGTGACGCATCAGCTGGGTGAAGCCATCCGCGGTAGTTGTATCACTACTTCCTATCATGGCTCTAGGTTATCTTCCCCGCATCGTCTATCTCCGCATTTCGCTTCACGAGATACCGGACTCTTGTGTCCGTGCCCGATGTCCGGTCCCCGGTATCGTGACGCAACCTTGATCGGCATCGGTAAATCCCAGCCGCTTGCGGGGTTTTGCTATCTGTCGCCAACCACCTTCCTGTCGATCCTCAACGTGACCCGCGACATGGCATTTGGACGTCTTCTAGATTTTCGACGTGGCATTTTTGTATTCGCGTCTCTTGTTCTGGTCTTGTTCTGGTCTTGTTCTCGAAGTCTTGCTCCGATAATACAAGCTCGCTTAAAGTGATTTTGACGAGACGAGCGGCACCTCCGTGGTGCTGATATTCAACACAACCGGCAAGGATCGGTCAAGCCTTATCAACTTATTAAATTGTTAATCAACTTTGAGGAACCCGGGCCGGTTTAGATTGTCCACGTGCAGGCCACGTCGCAGCTTAGGGTTTCATTGTCCATTAACACAGCCGTTGGGCTACTATCAACGACTTGCTCTTACTTTCCACTTGGCAGCCACTGGGCTCAACTGCACCGCACTGCAGACTGAATACAAATATAAAATGACAGAACTTTACGTTGATCCCGTGGCACGATTGCATGAGACATCTAGAGAACTGTTTAAATAATGAAGGGTCTAGATTTGAATCTTTTACTCATTCGATCTTTGCATAGATACGAGCTTAACAGTAAGGGTCTAGATGTATGCAAGTGCTCATGTTTCTTGAGTCATGTCGTGTCATTTTCTGATTGACCTTTGTTGAAGTGTTCTAGACCTGTCTCTGGCCGAATTGGTGACCAACGTGACTAACCAGGGAAGGCGAAGAAAGGTCAGATACTCAATCTATTGACATGTATGTATAATTATGAAGTGTTCTCATCACTTCAATATGACATGTCAACTCTTGGTTATCTATATTTCTAGCGTAATATAGTGATAGATTCAACAAGCTATGATATAGCCTCCTGTTCCCTATCACTGAGCTGCATAGTAGATATATCGCTCTGTCTAATTGCTTTAGCAAAGTATTTAAGACTGGGTTTGCTATCCGCTCCTTTATGTCTATCTCTAACCTTGGACTGTTGATTAAAAATGCGCTCTGTTGTAACGGCTGATGCCGAGATTGGGGCAGGCAACTGGATAATGAATCAACTGGTAGCAATTGATGTCCCGCTGTGGGAATTGAATCAGAAATTAGCCTTGCCTTATCCCAATCACGGCAATCCTCACGATAGTCTCGACAATGGCCTCACTGCTTTGTGGACCCAGTAAAGGTCGCAGAATAGTTCACGTGAAGCCGCCAATACATGTCTTATCCATCGTTCAAGTAATTGCCAAAACCAGTAGTGTGTCTTCCTATCTGGGTTGATTTCACTCTTTGAACTGCCCTATTCGGTGATGACTACGATTAGCGACTCGTTCTGGATTAATCTTCTGGGATCAGAGACACCTACCTACTATCCATTCAGGTCTGCAGAGAACGTCATGCAGATCCACGCCAAGGTTGAACCTTGCTTTCAGTATACGATTATCTACAACAAAAAGATCGATCAGAGCCAGGTCGAGAAAAGATTCACCGCCTTATGCAAAGAGGATGTCCGCTAGTACTCTGAATAAATCTCACCAATGCATAAATCATCCCATGTCCAGCGCAGTGATGGTGGGGACAAGTTTAATTGCGAGCTGGCGAAATGGATCGTAGTCTTCCTCAAGAGGACTAGACTGGGACTCCATGGCTACTTTTCCAAATATAGCATGGCTGCAATGGTTTATCTTATCGATAAGCGTTATCTTTACTGCACATCGCCAAATCTGATACCCTATACCTCGACATTTATTAATTTTCGCTGTTTCTATCTGCTGTAGAGGAAGAAACTGTCACTTCTATGTGGGAAAAGTCGTGTCTATATTTAATTCAGGCAGTACTTGCTTAACCACGTACATTATTTTACTCAATTATTCGCGACAGTTGTTCTATTTAGACATAGAACACACCATAACTGCTGCTGTTCCTCCCGATGCACATAAGTGACACGCTCACTTGTTGATTAATACCCTCAATTGAAGTTAACCCAATTGGGAACTACTAGCTCACATACGACGTTACGGTGTAGATGATTCATGTCTCACAAGTGCAGTAGCAGTCTTCTCCAGTTCAAACGAATCACTCATAGCTAGTCCATGTGTCGTATGTGAACAGGTAACAGCCCAACGTTGTCACTAGATTGTTGCAATGGAACCCAACTCAAATCTATGCGTTACAATTCAATCTTAGCAAACTTCCAAACATCAAGTCCGAGCCTAGCCTCGAGGTAACGGTGACATCAAGGCCAAGAAGAAGGACACGAGCTCGCGCAGGAACACGGGACAGTTCCACATTCGGCACTAGGCTAGCTTCTCTCGGCGACCACGAAGTGACGTCTGGGCCCCCGCTCTAGCTCCTCGTGTTCCCAGACAGGTTTGGCTCGGTGGTTTTTTTGTTGAGCTTTCTCCATGGTCTGTGTTTTCTTCCATTGATGCGTTGGAAACAAGCGGAAATGAGCGCGTTGATGAGACAGAGCGGTGTCGAGAAGAAGAGACTTGCAACAATGCACTGAAATACACTCAATCACTATTGCATTTCGTCTAGTCCTTCCTTTTAGTTGGGTTGATGTTGAACTGTTTTGTCTTGATACTCACTTTAGTTATGCTTCTTTTCCTTGAATGCACAATGTCGTCACTCATGTGTGCTGTCCGATCATCCGGCCGAAAGCCATTTGCCAAGGTACCAGACGAAAAAGGTGAGCTGTTGCTGTGAGCTACTAGGTACAGCTTTGCTTTTTCGTCCAAGGGAATCACATCAAGTTGTCATTGTCTATACGGGTATAGCGGGGCTACAAGGGACGGGATAAAGCCCAAGAGTGGCGCCGAGAACGAGGTCAGACAAGTTTATCCACAGCATAGCCCAGTTTTTATCTAATTATAACCCGACCGCCTCGTCAATACGAGCTAAGCATAATATTAACAACCGAACCCATGCAATAATGAACAGCACAATGCACGTGCATTCGGTTGATCCGGCAGTTAGACACATACGGATACAATTTCATCAATAACCTGCTTAAACACAATCCCATTCTTGGTCTAGTACCCCCGCAGAAAATCACGAGGTTGAATTTCTCCGGACAAGACGATGGATCGTGCCTCGTATCGGCCATATTATGGCACAGCTAGTGGGCACACTAAGACTCGTATCTCGTCAGCGAACAGCAACCAGCCTTGTCAGGCAAGCATTCATCTACAGTCATAAAAGGCATCTCTTGTCCCGCTGTTTCCAATTCCAATCATCTCATCTCATCTCATCTCATCTACTCACACTCACACTCTCAACTCTCTCAACCAACAATCAACTCTCTCCCTCAAACTCAACACCAAAACCAACCATCAACATGAAGTTCTCCGCCCTCACTGCTGCCGCTGCCATCTTCGGCTCTGCTGCCGCTGCCAACAAGGCTGTCGTCATCAACGACTGTGCCACTGCCATCTATGTCCAGTCCGTTCCCTTCAACGGCGGCACTCCCGGCCCCTTGACCACCCTCAAGCCTGGCCAGCGATTCTCTGAGGACCTCCGCACCTCTGGCTCTACCATCAAGATTGCCGACACCCGAACTCTCAGCAAGCCTCTCTTCTTCGGCTACTCCTCCGACGCCAACAACGTCTACTACGAGCTCAACACTCAGTACGGCAACCCCTTCGCCACCCAGCACAACATCCTCAACCCTGGTGATGGCTGCCAGAAGTTCGACTGCAAGGCTGGTGACGCCAAGTGCTACAGCACCCCTGCCAGCAAGAAGAACTACAGCTGCCCCAACCCCGTCACTCTCTACGCCAAGATCTGCGCCAAGTAAACGACTGGCCAACAAAAGTCGATGCTCTTTACGAAGCATAGTTAATGACTGGCTCTTCTTTATAATTCCAACATTCAGTATATATATAATTAGACAACATCAAAGCTTACCGATAAGGTAGCTTTTTGTACATTGCAATACAAGCACATACATTTCTCTTCATAACCTACTGTCCCAGTTTACCTTTAATATTGTGAAATGTCTATAGAAGTGCTTGACTTGTGGAAAATAATTGCGTGTATTAATGTCGGCGCTTCTTGCTTGAAAGTCGCACCGCGAGTACAAAGAAAACATTAAATCTGAAATTAGTCCGTCGCCTTTTGCACCCCCAATCACTCATACCAGACCTTTTGTTGTCCCTTACTCTTGATCACAGACACCCGCTTGCCATTTGGAAAGACAGCAAGAGCATTCGGAGCATGGTTTACAGTAGACTCCAAAAGCAGTGGCTCTGTGAGTTGACCTTCTCTCCATTCCAGCGAAACCAGCCAGCCTCCCATAACTCTGATGTTGGTCAGCTTTCCGTTACTCCAAGACGAAGGCAAACTTGGCAGCAGATGTATCATGACGACTTGACTCGACAGTTCGTCAGGTCTGAGGTTAGACTGTATCAAGCACTCTGTCACACCAGCGCAACCCCCAAAATTGCCGTCTATCTGGAATGGAGGATGATTGTCCAACATATTGGGCAAGGCTGAAGTCTTTAGCAACATATCCATGTGCTCATCACATTTGGGCGGTTCTCTCAAGCGTGCGTAGAGGTTCAGCAGCCACGCTCTACTCCAGCCCGTATGCCCTCCTCCATGTTCAGCTCTTCTGGCAAGAGTCTTTCTTGCAGCTTCGACCAACGCGGGCGAAGAATCCAAGCTGATAAAGTCGTCAGGGTAGAGGCCGAAGAGATGAGATACATGGCGGTGCCCGGGCTCTGCTTCTTTATGGTCCTTTAGGCCCCATTCTTGTATCAGGCCACTCTTGTTGATACGAAAGGGCGGAAGTTTGCCGAGGGTAGCCATGACATCTTTCTGGAGAGGGTGCTCTTTGTTGAGAATACTTGTGCTCCAGATGAAACTTTCTAAAGCAATTCGTACAATAGTCATATCCATGACTGATCCTTCACAAAACGTCCCAGTTTCTCCCGACTCGGATATGAAACTGTTTTCCGGAGACAAAGATGGATTCGTAACCAGATATTTCCCGCATGCCGATGGGATCAAGAAATCAAGGAGAAACTGAATACACCCTTCAAGCAACGGAGCGATGCGGATATGAAGCATATGATCGTACTGGTATATCAACATCTTGACCACATCGATACAGAGCCAGACACCACCCAGAGGCCAGAGAGTCGCAGGCATCCAGCGATCTTGAGGGTCAGTATCCGCCCAGATATCTGTGTTGTGATGCGCGCACCAGCCTCTGCAGTTATACATCACCTTGGCTGTCCTCTTGCCCTTCTGGGCCATTCGCTCGATGTGGTCAATTAGTGGGACTGCGCACTCGATGAGGTTGCAAGATGCAGCTGGCCAGTAGTTCATTTGGAGGTTGATGTTGATTGTAAACTTGGATCCCCAAGGTGGCGCAAACGATGGATTCCATATGCCTTGCAAAGTTGCAGGAAGAGCCTTTGCTGACTTGCGACTTGATGAGATGAGCAGGTATCGACTGTAATTATGGTACAGCGCTATCAAGCCTGGATCTCTGTTGCTTTGTATCCTTTCATCGGTTGGAACATGGCTTGCGTCTGGCCACATGCGAAGTGCGGTTTTGCTAAAGAGTCTGCCATAGTCCTGGCGATGACGACTGACTAAATTTTCCCAAGGTTCTCGAAGAGCTGAGTTAACGTCTCTGAGTGCAGAGGCATCCGGGTTATAGGATCGATAAGTTGTATGCGCACCAATAGCAATGATGCATTCCTCTGTGTTGACGATCAGACAGTTCCCCACTACCTTGACATTTCCGTTGTTGGACTTGCATGAGACACCAAGAGCGAGAGCCAGTCGATTACTGTTCTTTCCACCTGGCGTCGCCTGAAGAATGATGTGATTGTCCTGTGCACGGATACTGTCCAGATACTCATTGGTTTCCCCTTCAACCTCACTCTGTCGATTTAAACGCACAACAAATCGTGTGGGTGCTGACGCTTGGAATCGGATGGCCAGGACATTATTCGGGAAACTTGCGATCACATCGCGACGATAAGTTACTCCTTCATAGTCATACTTTGTCGTGCTTTGAGAAGTGGCCAAGTCGAGATGGCGTTTATAATCGCTGACTATCCTCTCATCGTGACCAAACTCAATCGTGCACTGGCCCAACGGTTCATAGTGTCTCATACTGGCCGGCGTGGCAAAGAATGCCTCTCGTGCAAGAGCTTCAGCATCTTTATGCTTCTCATCGCGGATGAGCTGTCTCAGGGTTGCCAAATTACTGTACGCGTCCCGAGGTGTCCTGTCCTGTGGACCACCGTACCAAACGGAGTCTTCGTTGAGCTGCAGTAGTTCGGTGGATGCTCTTCCATAGACCATAGCTCCCAGCCGGCCATTTCCAATTGGAAGGGCCTCGGACCATGACGATGCGGGGGCAGCGTAGTGAAGGAGAAGGCTCTTGTCTGTGTTGGCTTTCTCAGACTCGTCATCCATTGTAGCTGACTAGACGTTGATTCAGGACGTGTCAATGGAGCTTAGTATATGGCTGAATGACTCAAAGTCACATAGGACTGTTTGACTCGAGACTGGTTGGTCAATTGGACTAATGATGATGATGATGTGATAAAATGGCTCAAGTACAGAAATCTCGGGTCCACGAAGTTAGCTCGTCTAATTTTCCCTGGTTCAGATGAATGAAATAGACCCAGTATGAGGTCATGTAGTCAGCGGAATTGCTCTTTAAGGTTGGCAGGGTTCCCCACTTCCCCAGACTTTAATGACATTAGTGTTGAAGGACAATGTGGGTTCTAGCAGGTTACTGGTTCATTTATTCCTAATTAAGTATTAGATATTCATATCACGAGTGACCCTGGCTTTCAGCAGAGTGCAGTATAGTAGCATCTTGAGTAACAAGTCTCCACTGTTTCTCAATCGACACTGGAGTCAGATAAACAGTCGATAGAATTGAAGCATAGACCCTCAACTTGGTGTACAGTCAGGTGACAGCCCGTGCATCTGACCAGAGTGCCCTTTGATGCGTGGAGCGGAACATATCAGAAGTTGTACACTGCTCAAGAGTTATTGTAATTTGAAGGCCAGTAGAGGCCTGAAGTAAGAGATCAATCTGATCGTGCAAAGCAACATGCATCTCAAAGATAGTTGCCACTGAACAATCTTTTGCAACAGTCGATACACAAATGATACATGTGTAGCAACTCGTGGTATCAATATATAAACATTATTAGCCTCAAAAACGGGTTGGATATTGTGAGTACATAATAGTGAGAATTGATAGTAGTATCACAACAACAATAAGCCACCAGTTACAAGGACAAGGCCTGGTCTCGAGGTCCCAATTTTGGATAATCATAGAGTTCCTTAATCCGGGTAAGGAAATTTGGTCTCGTTGCAGATACGGATCTGTTTATATCATGGTTGGTCCACTATCAAGAGTGCAATTAGCAGTGGCAACAACAAGAGCCCAGAATGACCATCGGAGCTTTTTGTCAATTGTGGCGTATAGAGGATTCCAGGATCCGGATAGTTTTAATTGTTTAAAAATGACATGAGCGAAAGACAATTGATTACGGGCGTAATGAAAGTAAAGGAATGCGAGAAGAGAGATCTTGATGGAACGGTGGCGTTTGGTGGCGGGATTTAGCAAGGATTCACAATCTCGTCTCTGCATCCGTAAACTTGGTAGTCCAATCACAGAGTTCAACATGATGCTGCTTCAGATCACTTGGTCCGTCAATGAAGGTTCATACAACCGTGATATCATGAATTATTTACTGTAAAAAGAAAGAATCCGACCTGTCGTCACTTCCGAGAACTCATTCTTTGGAATTTCAAGCCTCCCTCCCTTGCTTTTCGATGTGCGGCTGGCTCTATTCTTGTCAGAAATTAATACCGATATGTCTGTAGACTGGCATGGATTCATCATAGCGTGAACTTAAAACCCATTTTCGACCAAGCAACAGGGTGTGTGCCGTGTCACTGAATCTCTGCCACTTGATAGGCATTCATTCTTCGACAACAGATACGCAACGCATTGCTCCCTTTAACCTCATCCATATCCCTGACTCAAATGACAGTACGCGGTTAGACAGAAAGAGCTTCCATCACCAGTATTTCCATTACCAACAAGAACTATGGAGCATGATACCGCATTGATAGTATGCTTCTATTATCCTACGCCCAACCCCAACATGAAGCTCACCATTTTGGCAGATCGTCCAAGGAATACTTGTGATCCTCGCTCTATGCGTTGTTATCTTTCGATGCTGGACGCGGATTTGCTTTGAAAGAAGAACGCTTACCGTGTCTGATTATTTTGCCTGGATAGGATGGCTATTTGCTGTGGGATGGTTTGTGTCGTCGGCAATTGCTACGGATATAGTAGACAACAATCCAGTCACAGACGAAGAAGGCTTGGTGCACGATGTCAGATATCTCAAGGTACGTAAAATTCACTGCATGTCTCAACCCGACAATCACGAGCTGATACTGAGAACTTCAGACCGTCTTCATTGCCGAGTATTGCTTTGATATTGGAATATACTGGCCTAAACTCTCGATCACTGCCTTTTACTGGCGTCTCATACCTGATATCTTCCGACCTCTAAGGATAGCATTGTATGCAATCACAACATACTTGGTCTGTTGTATGATAGTTGCGTTCCTTTTAAACACACTGATTGCAGGCAACATATCAAACAATTGGTAAGAATCAACGTGATATGTTTATTGTTTAGCTTGCTAACTAGATAAACCACCAGGTCAATTGAGAATCAGTTACTTTCAGCATGGAACGCCTTCCCAAACTTCATTACTCAGTGGTGTATGAACTTCTCCACAGATCTACTACGCAAGTCTCATGAGCCCCCTCAAACATGACAATATCTGATAGCCTCAGTCTTTTGCTTCCCATTCTTCATCCTCCCTCAATTAATGCTTCGTAAAGAACAGAAGCTAGGCCTGATCGGAGTCTTTTCTCTGGGCGCAATTACGATAACTGTCAACCTCACGCGCTTCATCATCAACAACACAGCCAGCTTTCAACTTGACGATGCTTCCGGCAATACGCTATGCACAGCTGAGATGACAACCGCTGTGATTGTCGTTTGCCTTCCAGGCCTGAAGAAACTTGTCAAGCGCTCAAAATTACCTACAACAACGGACCGATCATGCCAATCTGGTACGGGGCTTTCAACTGGGAGTCACGCACCATACGAGTCACAGCAAATCACGCAGAGCTATGCAGAGTGGGGTGTGAAGGACAGTGAGATTGAGTTAATTCCTGAAGGCGAGGAATATCTTCGTATGCCTGATCTGGTCTTCTTGAAGGGCCAAGACCCGTAGTGGATAAATCGAAGTCAGGAGGAGCAGGGTCTATTCCACAATAGTAAATCACAGTGTCATCAATAATGTTTATTTGGTTATCGTCAGATTTATGTTGGCATACATATTGCAATTTGCGAATCAAGATCATGTCGCCGGATAATTCAAGCAACCTTGGTAATCTTGAAACCACCGGGAAATCGTGTCTGGAAAACGCCTTCTGGATCGTACTTCTTGGCCACCTTTCGGATAAACTCAACATTCTCCGATCCATAGGTTGAGAGAGGGTCCTGGGTAAAGTCGGCGTAATTGAGATACTCCCACTCCACAGCGGCATCTTCATCAACACTGTACTGCTTCATTGCTTGACGGAACTTTACCATACGCTCACGCGCAAGCTTTTCTTGCTCAACGCCGTTTATCATATGCTGCACCTGGAACATAACAGCATTGTCCTTCTCGCGATCGAGACCGACGACATTACCGCCTCGCTCAAGCGAGTGCTTAGAGAAGACAGTGGGCATGGCCTGGAAAATGGCGTGACAGATGAAGTCTCCATCTGGAGACTGGGCTTTCCAGTCACTGACAAATTGCTTGTGGAGTTCAAGAGCCTTGTTGTACATGGAAAGCTTGTTCTTGAAGGTGATGGCGAACCAGACATTTCTGACTCGGATTAGTACCCCATTTCTAGCCACAGGGGGAAAACTACTCACCGGTATCCAGCCACGAGTTCGAGCTCAACTGTCATGTTGCGATGGGAGTCCTTGCGCAGATTGGAAGTTTCATACGGGATCTTCCAAAAAGGATCCAGGGCCTTAGGCGAGGCAACACCAGTTGTATCCTCATACGAGACCGTTATGCCTATTTTTCCAGCTTGAGGAGTGTAGCTCCAAAAGGGAATAACAGATCCATCTTGGTAATCCTCGATGGTGTCAGTCCAGTTTTTATAAGCTTCGACGTGGGCATCTGTTGTTTGGGTCGTGTACGTGACGAGGCCACCCCAAAGGAGAGGAGCGTCGAAGGCCTGTAAATCGAAGCGGGTGACGATTCCGAAGTTGGTTGATCCACCTTTGAGAGCTTTCCAAAGATCGGCATTTTCGGTCTTGTTGGCATTGACGATGCGTCTAGGCGAGTGTCAGTTGGAAACGACGTGGACAAAACATGCAATGCTTACCCGTCACCAAGGACAACCTCAAAGTTGACGACTTGGTCACATCCGAAACCATAACGGGCAGTATAAAAAGTGTTGCCACCGCCCGTCAAGAAACCGGCGACGCCGACAGTTGAAGTGCGACCACCAGCAGCAGTGACGCCGAAAGGCTCGAGGGCTTCATAAACATCCCGCCAGATGGATCCAGCTTGAACATGAGCAACCTTTGTCTCCTTGGTATACGTGGTCTTGTTCATCAATCCTATACGCGGTTAGGTGTTGTCACAAGTAACCGAGGTAGAAATGCACATACCTAGATCGATGGTAACGCCATCATTGACTACAGACAAGTTAGACACAGTCAAGTTCGATACGTTCAAAGGGGTGCAACATACTATTGTTAGCTCCCCAGACGGTGTGGCCACCACTGCGCACGGCAAGATTACAGGTGGTGTCTGGCACTAAAGTCTTGATAATGGCTGAGACATCCTCGGTACTCTCGGGCTGAACGATACAGTAAGGGTGTAACTGTGACGATACAGAGAAATAAGAGTCCGTGCGAGTCTTGTATCCCTCACTGCTGGGAGAGTAAACGTGTTTCAAACCCGCAGCTTCAAGTAAAGCACACTGAACAAGGGATGGTTAGGCATTAAGTTCCAATTCAAAACATGAGGCGTGTGACTTACACAGTTGTCGTTCTGCATGGCGGCAATCTCTGTAGCTGAGACAAGGAGCGTTGCAGCCCAACCAAAGACTGACGAAGTACTCGACCTCATATTAACATGGGACAGATGGTATGATCTGAGGGTGGCAGATAACGGCAGGAGAGGCGATGATCTGGAGAAAGGAGAAAAGAGCCTGTGCGACGGGCTTTCTTCTTTTGTGATTGCTCGCTCTGACCGTTTGGTGGACTTTTGAGCCCAGAACCTTGTCGATTGTTAAAAAGGGGAAAGAAAATGGCGCAAAAAAAAGCTCGGTTCTATGCAAATTAAGTTATCGCGTCACATTTTGACAGGGCATTGTAGTGATATAAACGGATATTCGTAATGGTCTAGTTATGCATGCTTGCTCATCCCGGTCCGTGAGTTGTAGATCCCTACCTGTACGGTAGTGAAGCTCCTGGGGCTGAGTCTGTAGTGTGTTCTTGGAAGACGCGCCAGTACTGCGAGGATTGAGTATACTGGTTCACAATTACGCTTACAAGCAATCCTGATCAAGCCACCGTCTTACAACTCGTTGAAGAACGAGGCAGGAAGAACTTTCTGTGACTTTTTACACATAATTTCAAGGTTCTGACTTAAGATTCGGTTTACCCGCCAACAGAGTTTGCAAGGGTCCTGTACTCAAACAGGGGGAAACCAACAGAATGGCTCTTGATGCTGCAACGCTGAAGCAGTTCTATAAAAGTTATTTGTGTTCACAGACCAAAATATCTAGACCTGAGTCAGAGTAAGAAGCTGGATAGACTAGTAATTACAATCAAGTTAAGCTTAAATATAAAACACACACGTTGCGCTATGGATGTTAATGTTATCTCAATCGTTTGAGTAATGATTTCAACCCTTGTCATTCCTGTATCGGCAGTTGCAATTGGCATTCCCTAAGTGGAAGAGCTGGCGGCAATCTCTGGAGAACAAGCTACAATCCCTGTCATTATCTCCTTCGCTGCCATGTACTTTGTAGTAATGGATGCTCTGTCATCTCCACAGGAACTCCACGTTGCCTCTTCTCTCTTTGGTCTTGTTGGTCTCTTGCATATCAGATCCAGAGCAAGTGAAGTTGCATTGATGGACGGCTTGTGAACTCAAACTTAGTCTCCGTACCCTGTCGAATATCTTCCGTTCTCCGTTCGCTTTTCTCCTGCTACGTCGACTGGGATAATATACAACATAACAAATAGTTTCCATGGCCCCCCTTGTTATATTCGAAGTTTATATCAACACAGCCTGTCCTATGTAAAGCCTTGCTGCCCTTTGCGACCGGAGGTCCAAAATAACTTTATCGGCTTGTTTTTCTTTCTCATGCTGTGTCGATATATCAAGTAGCCTTGATGGCAGTTTGACACCCGAATACCAGCTTTTCTTATTCCTGAAACCCGACTAGACCATTCTTTCTAATGTCGTTCCCCGTTGTAAATGGCGTCGAGGTAGCAGTTGCACCACCTGCTGGGTACCAGGTCGACTTCGGCAACCCTGAGACGGATGGGTCGATGGTTAGAAATGCCTATTGGATCTTCGGAATGGAGTTTGCGTTTGCGACGGCCTTTTTGGGGCAGCGCATGTATACCAACGGTGTGATCCTGCGCAAATTCATGATTGATGATTGTAAGTTGGTGATGTCCATACTGTCTTGAATACAAACTAACGTGGGTTGCAGATCTGATCCTTTTCGCATGGGTAGGCTGATGGAATATGCATCTAACAACGTCCGCTAACTGTCTGAACAGGTCCTTTCAATAGCCGCTCAATCATTTCTTCTTGATGCCTACCGTCGAAAGCTTCTTGGTGTTCATGCCTGGGAAATGCCCGTTGACAGCAACACCGAATCTGCTCTGGTATATCTTCAACCCTCGAGACAAGGAGATCAACAGTTATACTAACCGTCTACAGCTTGTTATGTGCACAACTCTCACATATATTCCTACGACAATTCTATCGAAACTGACGCTTTGCTTCTTCTACTATCGACTCTCGCCAGCAAGGTGGTATCAATACTCGGTCTACGTTACAGGAATTATTTGCACAACGAGTCTAGTCGGCATTTGGTTCAGCGTTCTCTTCGCCTGTAAACCTATCGCGGCGGGTTGGGACGTGAGACTATCTGCCAATGCTACTTGCATCAATCGACCTCCCATTTACATAACGCAAGCTGCCTTTGGCTGCATCACAGACGTTATGCTTCTGATATTACCTATTCCAACTGTCCTCGGGCTGCAAATGTCTACACGACAGAAGTTCGGAGTACTTGGCTTATTTGCCATTGGCTCAATCACCCTCGTCACATCCGTCGTTCGATTGGTGTTACTACTGCCGAGTGTATCGAACCCAGACCAGAGTTGGTCCTTGGCAGAAGGTTGCCTATGGGTGTAAGTTGCTCTCTCCAGATCTCTACTGTGATAACTGACTGAATATTGTAGCATCATCGAAGCCAATCTGTTGATCATGTGTGGTTCCCTCCCTACTCTTCGGGTTTTCCTTAAAAACGTCGCACCTCGGGTTCTCGGTGACAAAAGCCAAAGTAAACCAAGCGAACAAAATAGCGCCAGTGCAAGCTTTGGGCTACGAACGTTTGGTGGTTCAAATGGGCCGCGGCGGAAGTTTGACACCCTTGTGGAACTAGAGCACGATGTACATTTCAACGGAACCAGCTTGAGGCCTGAAGGAATGGGCAAAACAGACGTGAAAGTCTTGAGTGGCCAGTCAAATGAGTCACTTATGAATCATGGTCCGACTGGGGATAATAATAGTGAGGATGGGATACTGCAGACGCGCACGACAACAGTTCGATATGACTATCCATAGTTCGGATTCAGACATATAATTGCTGTAATCCACAGATCGGTCGAAAGACAGGATATTATTTAATTTCTATACAAGCCTTAACACATCTGTGCTTCTGAGACATTGAAGAGCAGGTAAACGTGATGTAGAAGGACAATAGTGCGTACGTTTTAGACACTATTTGACCCCTTGCATTAAATCCCATTCTAAGAATGCCACTTGTCCAATTCTCCCCCTTGCTGGACTCATTCCTTTGATCTCCCACTTCAGGATCTGTCCTCATTTCTACCATTTTCTCTACGACATTGAATCAACATCTCAAAATGACATTGTCAGTCGCATGGTGGTCAGTCATACTAAAGTGGCTATTGATTGCCAGTGCGATCATCTTATCTATCTTTGCTTTTCACCACGCACTTAATCCAACGGTAGGCATGCGACCTCATTCATGATGATTCAAATCTGACCATACCAAATTACATTGTAGAATATTATTGGAGTCGCCCAGTATCAGAGACCGACAAGTAACCATGTTTCAAAGACGTCTAGACTGCACTACCTTATTCCCGCGTCCGAACCCACGCTGAACCTCTGCGCAAATATTATATCTGTACTTGCCAATCGATATCCGGTCCCTTCTATAATTGGTTACAAAGGTAAAGATGAGTTCGATGCAAAGGTTGCCCATATTGCAAAGCTTCACAGCATCTCACGATACTTGAACGGGCCTGCTGGGGAATACAGCGACGACCTGGTTATTGTCGCAGATGGTCATGATGTACTGGCCCAACTACCTGCCGAGGTTTTAATTCACCGATACTTCGAAATAATGGAGCGTCATGACCGTGTTCTTGCTGATCAATTCGGCCTTTCCATTGCCCAAGCTCATGAACAAGGTCTTCGCAAAACTCTTCTTTGGGGTGCAGACAAGTATTGTTTTCCGCGGGAACGCGATGAGCCACAGTGCTGGGCTGTTCCAGAATCGTTCCTCTCCCACAATGTCTACGGCAAACACACCCAGGACCGTAGCATGCGCTATGCTGATCCCAGACATCTCAATTCTGGCACTGTTATTGGACCTTTGGGTGATCTACGCGACTGCATTGATGCGGCACTGATCTTGATTGAGAATACATGGAATGCCACATTCAATCACCGGAACTCGGATCAATTCTACCTGGGCAAACTATATGCCCGTCAGGAAGTTAATCACACTATGGCCATCACTGGCGGTAGAATCCCAAACCTCAAGGGCACGCGAAAGCTTCCACAATTCAGCGGATTTGGTACTGAGCAAACGGACTATCACATGGCTGTCGATCATGAATCAGCCTTCACTTGTACTCAATGCGCCAATGTGGACTGGATGCGCAACATTGCGTTTGACCGTCCTGGGCACCGTAGTGTAGTGAAAGGCAACAGCTCGAAGAAGAAACATCCTTTCAAGCCTTTCACTATTCAAATGCCTGGTCTTGTCGTAAATGCTTTAACCAAGCTATACGATGCTATAGATCATGAACAGCCCACTGAAGAATGGATCAAAAGTGTACAGCTGGGCACCAACATCGCTACTGGGCATATCTATCCTCTCTACCACGGGACCTGCAGAAAGAGTAACTTTATGAGTAGATATATGGATCTCTGGCTGTATCCAATGTCCAGAAGACTGCTGGGAGCTGCTTCAAAGGCACTGGAGGCTAAGGAGCCTTTGACGGGGGGCATGGTTGATGGACGATACTGGGTATCTTCTCAGCATTATCCTCACGACGAGGATGGGCTACAAGGTCTTGGGGGTATATACACAGACGCTGAAGATAACATGGAATCTTTCATTCCTCTTACAGAGTTCTGTGATGGGTATTTAGAAGAGCTACTACTATAATTGCGTCTCGTGAATAAAGACTGATTGTTCTTTAGCTTTCAAGTGAGTCCTCACTATTAGTAAGTGCACTGCCAACATGAAGAGGATTGTGACTAATTTATGTACTTCACTATAGCTTTAATTAACTTGCCGAAAGCTCCAAAAACCGTGAATCTATCAATCTGAATACTGACCCTCCCAGGCAAAGCCCCTTGGTCCTTCTCCTGTACCTACACCTCCAGGTTCTAGCCAATCATTTATAGCCTTGGAAGCAGCCTTGGAATCAAAGGAATGCGGCCACCCATAGTCACGGTAAACCTGCCTTATATACTGTACATCAAGGTCCGTTCGCCATTCCACCGTTTGGCTATTCACCTCCTCCTCTGAAATCCTCTCATGGCGCTCCGGGACAGTCTCCGCCTCAATTGTAACCTTATCCTCTCCAGGAATCAGCTGCAATCTTTCATATTGATCCTTGAGCTTCGCAAAGAATTCTTCAACTGGGACAGAAGATAGTATATTCGCCTTCAACATGTCCTCGATTATTTCACAATCGTTGACAAGAAGCCACAGTCCGCGACCAAAACTCTCATATCCTTCAGCAATGAGGACAACATCGTCAGGGTCCTGCTCACTCTCCGATGACCAGAATTCCATGAAATCGTAGGTCTCTCTGTTCTTCTTAAAGTCGTCAGGGCTCCAGGCGGTTAGGTCGCAGAGTTTGGATTTGTAGTGGATGCGAGATTTGCCTTTGCTGTTGAAGTAAGGTAGATGACGCAAAACCTCGACAGCGTAGTCGGACTTTGTACCTCCGCAGGATTCTGATGTGATCTCTGGCCATCCAGTTGGTGGGGGGATCTTGAGCTCAGATTTGTCGTAGTTCAGTGTGGCCATGAACGAGTAGAAGTCGACAAACAAAGCCCCAAGTTCTTGCGGTGTCAATCGTGGCTCACTGGAACTCGATTCGGAGTCATATGACCCATCATCTGACAGAGGTGGCGGCGATAAGATATCATGACCACACATTTTGGAGAGAATGTTTTGAGTCTGAAAAATGTGGATGAATAAAGGAACGACAGTGGCCAAGAGGAAGGGGTATTTATAGGCAGCGATAAACATTCTGTCCTCCTGTCGTCGACGCTAGGCATAGCGTGTTTAGTGGAGTACGGCTGGATACCACCGTGATTGCTGGTCCTATTCCAGCCACCACATACGTCTGTTATCTGATTTGGATAACTGTAGTAAAATGGCATTAATGATTGCCCCTGTTGGCTTGGACACATTAAAAAGTGACTCAAATGCGCGAATAGCGCGCCACCACGGGCCGATGGCCATCGTTCCTGTGGTCGTTGGTAGAATTATGTGAAAGACACGGTTTTATATTGGAATGAGTAAAAACAGAAACTAAATAAGGTGTATGAGATCTTGTGATTATAGCAAGTTACAAGAGCAATCCATATAATAAAGAAAAACAAGACAGTTAAAGAGCATGGATAGAAGAATGTGTAAATTGCTCAAGGTTCTTTAGGCATTCTCATTCGCGCCTCACGATTGGAAGTGTAGCTGGTGGAAATAAAACCACCGAATGTTTATTTCCGTCACACTAATATGATCGAAACATGGGCCGAATTTCACCTGGTTTTAAATTGTTGGTTATGAGTTAGTGAGCTTGTCCAGATTCTATTATAGCAACCGTAATGAGAGTGCACATTAGTTTCCTAGATAGGTAGTACTCTACAACGAACCTTTGTTTTCAAACAAGGGGGTACCAACAATGTGGCGATAAGACGGCTCGGAAAGTTAGGCCGCCACTGCTGGGAACGAATGTTGATTTATAGTACTGATATGAACGGTCAATGCGCACATGCTAGCCGAACATTGATAATAAATTTGAGAAAAAGGAGTCCACATTATCTATCTAACCTGCTTATCTCTGTTAAAATTATTATTAAAATTATTATTAAATATATTATTATAAGGTGTTTATTATTAACTGATAGGGTAAGGTTAAGTTATATAGTATTATTTAATTGACTATAGAAGTAAGGTTTTACTTTATGCATTTAACTTTATATATAACTCTTATCTATATATATATACTATTTCTTTATAGTATATCTTTTATATATAAGACTTAAAGGTCTTAACTATAATAATAATTAGCCTTAACTCTATTAACTATTCCCTATAATAGCTTAAATTAATATAAAACCTTCTTTTTATTTATATATATTAAAAGCAGCTTAAATCCCCCTTTTACTTATAATTATAATTATAATATAACCTATAAAAAAGATCTTATAAATACTCCTTTTTTTATAGAAATTACCTTTAATAGCTTAAATTAAAAAGATATAAGACTATATAGCTAAATATAGCTAAAGTAATTATTATTAAAATTATTATTA
>NC_031953.1:74916-95718 GCF_000303195.2 Fusarium pseudograminearum CS3096 | reverse complement strand
TTAATATAGAGTTTTATAATTAATAAGGTAGCCTTATAGCCTTACTTAAAAGTCTATTTTTTTTATTATTAAACTACTAATACTATACTATTAAGGGCATCCTTCCTGGATAACTCGCCATCACATCTAACCTGCTTATTATTACATGGCAGGAAAATACTAGGGACAAGTATAGTTAAAAGATATTTACACTGCGTAGCCCAGCACAGGCTAGGTGGTGTTGTCCCAATCCGTAAATCTATGCAGACACGCATACACTGTACTTCTGCCACAGATTAGTGCATCCAGACCCGATAGCAGGGTTCCATTTGTACAGTTGAGCCATTGTGATCGAATAATACTTCTGAATAGAAGCGCATGTAGTTGTTGCCTTTACTTCATGAAACTTCTTGCAACCCTTGACAATACCAGGTTGAATAAGGTCAGGCGTCGGTACGCCGGTGGGCTTAGAAGTCGGACCTGGCTTGGGTTTCTGGCCTATAACCCCAACACACACATTGTAGCCAACCCAAAGATTCGTACACGCAGTACCAACAGCCGGATTCCACTTGAAAAAATCAGTCATGTCGAGGTTGTAGTAAGACTTGAGAGATGCACATGTTGCATGAGCTGATCATGCCCGTTTGGATAGGCGATGGTGTTACGATGCTATTATTTCCAGTCGTAGGAGTAGGCTTCCAACCTGCGATATCGACACAGACATTGTATCCGACCAGAAGGGACTGACAGTTCTTTCCCACGGAAGGATTCCACTTAAGAAGTGGCAAATGGGAGGCTGTAGTACTTCTCGATCGAGGCGTAGGTTGTGGTCGACTGGATTTGATGAAATTTGTTACAATTCTTATCAATCCCGGCCTGGACAGGTATCGTTGAGGATGCTGCAGCTTTTGTACTTGTAGCTTTGGTGGTGGTAGCTCTGGTACTAATTGACGGAGTGTGTCCAATGACGGAGACACAGGCATAGGCGTTGGCCCACAGACCAGTGCAGCCAGATAGAGATCAACAAAGAACAAAGCAAATTTTCAAGTGCAATCAAGACTTTTATTTGTTCTATTTTCTCAACCTTTGCCCATAATTCCCGCCCTTCGATCATCCCATTTAACATAGTCAATGCCGAGGCTCATGCACGACTACTATAACAGGATGGAGGTAGTGCAATTAGCCATTAACATTGGTGCAAAATAGAGTCCTTGCAGGTTTTAATTGGCTCTGCGGTGGAGATCGTCAGGGGTAGACACCGTAGCGGGATGACGGTCCGAGGACAAGGGCTTCTTATAGACATGGGCATTAGCATGAGCCACCCTGGAGTTGTACTGAGATCAAGGAATACTAGGATTTAAAAGGAAGATAGATACATGATATCAGCAATCAGTCAGAGGCAGCCCTTCTCTCAGCTTCTTTCTTAATCTCAATATTAAACCCATTAAAAGTCATATGACTATTTTCTCTGATAATTCTACCAGGCTGCTAAAGAAACACTAGCCAGCCGTGCCAGCTTTCTCTCTGTGTAAATATGGTTCCTCCGTTAATCTTGGTACTTGGTCTCCAGTTAAACTCATGGGCGGCCTGGAGCAGCGGTCCAAAACCCCTATTTCATTCAAACACATCAGGTTCGTTTTTCTAAAGCTTGTTAAGCAAGGTCTCTCTCTACCATAGAGGCCGAAATGACTCACGAGAAGTGTACTGGTCAACTTAAAGTTCTGTATTTTAACCTTGAGCTTTTCGTTGTCGATCAAGTGGTTGACCTCTTTTGTTGGGTCTGCACACTCGATGGACCAAGTGCTCCATTCTTTATAGCTAGGAAAATCTTGGAACTGGCTTCTGTTAAATAATGATACACTATAGGTTCAAATTGGCTTACAACTTCTCGTACAATATCAACTGGGGCGTGGATCTCGACTTCGACGACCAGAGACGCTTGCTGACCCATGATTTCGATGCTTGTCGCAAGCCTGTAGCACTGACACGAAAGAAATAAGGTGTTCACGCTGACATTAAGGAAAAGAGTTGTATATAAATCTCAGACTTATCTCTACGGGATCTTCGGAGTGTCCACGGAGCGGAGCGTAAGTAGTGGTCGGAGTTCCGGGCATCAGCTTACATCAACGCTCATCGCAGGGAACGATGTTTTCATGTGGCATTTTATTGAACCAGGCCACGACTAAACTAGCATTTATAGACCGGCGTACATGGATCAGTAATAATTAGGAGACTTGACAGCTGGACAAGGGAGATTCGGCAGGATGTAAGGCAGTTGTCTATTTAATTGAAGTTTGTCGTGGCTTGATCAAGACTCACATTGGTGGAAACATATATACGATAGGCAATCACGAGCCATCATACCAGTTATGCAGAAGCCTTGAATTAACGAAATACAAGACTGGTTTTTAAACAAAATTAGCCAGGCAGAATGGTGGCCATTCTTATCGATTGCTATTATTAAACCATCTGGCACATTGTATATTATTTCCAATCTTTATATAATTATCATAGGTCGATAATACTAATAGTCTCAATCCCTATTCCTCTCCTTTATCATCTTAATTATCAGATCCTCTGTTCGACCACTCAACTCCACGTGCGAGAAGTTGGGCATGAAAAAGGCTTCTGGGCCTTACTTGATTTCCTGAGTGTATGAAGGTTGCATTGCCCACTGGCCCTTGGTTCTTTCCACATCCAACACACCAATTGACTCCAAGTGGAGGTGTCTGAAATGTAACATTGGTACGAAGATTCCAACCAACCGCGGCATTCATGGTCCAACCCTGGCCCGTCCCTTTATTTCCTCGGTTTTCGATTATTGTCGGTGCTGTTGTTTGTTCAATCAACAAACCCCACGACCATCGTTCATGTGGTGCTAATGTCTGGATGCTAGAGTTTGTGTTGTGTCTGAGGATAGCATTTGGTCCCGGCGTAAGGGAATCAGTAGAAACCGAGAATGACCTGGCCTTATCGATCCCAATTTGGTGGCAGTCTTGGACGAGGACTTGGTGGCCTTGTATGAAAATGTCTATAGGGAGAGCAGCCCCAAAAATATCCTTATTTCGATTCATAATAACATCCTGGATCGTAATCCGGGAAGCATGTCTTATAACATCGATAAAACGGTTAAAGCCAACTAACATTAGATTGCTTACCCAACAATCAGCTGTCCAGGGCGAAATCTCAATTGCAGCGTTATTGCAGGTAGTATCAACTAATTGCCTACCAGAACAAGTATTGGGAACCTCAATGCGAAGGTTTTGGATTCCAATTTCTGTGCTTTGTTCTGGTAAGGTATATGCCCTTAGCTCTGGAGCCATATAGGTAGCATCCAGGTTATCAGTAATTGGGATTTTTAGTGTAATCGTATTCCCATTGATAGCCTGAATCTTATTCGGCGACATGATCCGTTTACCAATCTGCCAATGGTCAGTGGTTGTATACAAATTTGTCGTAGGTTATCCGAGAACCTACAGGTATCCATTGTTGTCGCAGACCATATCGGAATAAGTTACTCATCCCATTATAGCGAACCCAGGGCTCTGTAACGACACGTGAAATATCAACATCCTGGCCAACTCTCAACCCTGTAGTGCTGGCAACCTGAATTGTGAATGAACCAACCGGGACGTAAGTATTGGTTATCTTCGATATAGCTCTTGGAGTTGGTGTGGATTGACTAGGCGTTCCTAGCGTAAAAACAGGTTTTGAAGGCTGCTTAATCAGTGCTAAGGTAGTAGCATGATTACCGGTACCTGTGAGAATAACGTTTGAGTGAAGCTGGATCCCAGCTGTAATATTTATTCTCCCAGATGGCAACTGGACAACGCCTCCACCGCTTGCGGAGACGGAATTAATGGCTGCTTGGATCATTGGAGAGAAATCATCTGAGATTGTTCTCTGCAGGGAAACAGTTACATCGCGCTGATTGATCGTCGGAATGGGTATATCTGAGTTATGATAGCCACAGAAGCTGAAGTCCGGAAGTTGATTGCCACGAGAGTCAGTAATTGAGGTCCAGTCAACGTCATTAGGGTTTCCAATAGTAGGTTGAGAGCAAGAAGCAAATGTCGAAGCATAATATAAAAGGTAGATTAGTTGAAATAAGAGGAAGATATCCATTTGCAAAGTGTTTCAAAATAGGTAATTATATAGATATGTTAGTGAAATAATATGTATTCTTAGCCACTATATATAATAATATAAGACCTCATTGAGAAATATGTTACTATAAGTTAGTTAATATTAAAGTTATAACATGATTTATAAAAGCTGCTGCATAAAGCTAGTCTATTATTACTTGGAATGACTGCAATTTGTAAAGATACTATAATGTGTTTTATCTACTCTGTTTGCATCTTAATATGAAACAGAAATAAACTTAAAAGACTTTCTAAATGAAAGTTTATATAGCTAAGGCTTAGAACATTAGATTACATAGTGATTGTGGCTAAGAACTGATATGCGACTAACCTGTATGCAGTTCTTATTATCAGATCATATGCCGCCTACAGTTTTTACCCAATTAAGACAAGTTAGGCAAGCCTAGTGGTTAACGCCTCTACATACCACGCCTAACCTACAGGTATAGACACAATCTTTAAATTTTTTACTCTAGACAGGTGTACGAGCAGAGAAGAACAGCTGGCTTCTCGGGATCCCACTTATCCTGACCCTCGTTCTTCAAGATGTTGTATGAAGGATATACACAGACGCGCATGGGTAAGTCGGTTCGTGGTACTCCACCCTGCGCGATGCCAAATGGCTCCTTTTGCCACCATGCAGTTCAGAACTTCATGCCAACCTTGGCAGACGCACTGTACCCGAGAGCTCGGATGCTTTGTACCTAGAGAAGACCTGCATCGCGAAGTTCCATACGCTGGAGGGCAACAAGAGTGGTGCTATTGAGGACAGCAAAGTACTCTCTGTCCTTGCTCTCAACCTTGTCGGTCTTGGGATCAGTTCTGATGGTGTGAAGCTTCATAGCTGTATACTTGCCAGCTGTACGTAGCGGCACTTGAGCGTCGATTGAACGGACGCAAGTGTTGTATTCGATACGCTTATTGGCCTTGGCAGTCATCCTCTTTGCGATCTCTTGGGCGCCGCCATCGACGCACCAACAGTACTGAATGTCCTTGGTAGCTAGATTGTCGTCCATGTCGTCGGTGTGAAGTCAAGTTCCTCCAAGACGCACTCCGTGAGGGATTGGTCGTACCAGCCGGTGCCACTTCCAAAGGTTAGCTGTGGCAAAGCGGAGTAGCACTGAAAACTCACTAGGTCATGCTCGAGCGACATCACGCGCCCACATATGTTTATAGGAGCGTGTCTTTTGATGGACTTCGACGAAAGGTTGTTCTGACGCCATGATGGAGGTTAGACTGGAGAATGGAATGGGAAGATGCAAATTGATTTTCTGGAGTAATTCTCCTTCAACAAAAAAGGGCAGGGCCTCGCTTCAATGCGTTGTGTCGACCTTGCAGACTTACGAGTGACCTGTCTACAGTTGTACAGTTGTATCGTGATGTAGCTGATGTACCATAAGTGCATCTAACCCTCGCCACTGCCTCTTCTGATTTAGTTGTTCTTTCTACAAGATGAATTCCTGCAGAATATGACCAATTCTTCAAGCATTGGTGGCTGGCGGCAAACATCTGCCTGCCTCAGACTATCGATTGTCGTTATGGCCTTGTCTCAAACACGGTCTAGATTCTCGGCCAAGCTGCCAGTCAGTTAGGGTCCACACTTGTGCCATAGTCCCGCAATTTGTAGTATATGGTGGGGCAACCGAAGCACCTTGATTATCTGGGCCGAGACATAGCTATTGACAGCGAGGTCTGGAATGCTTTCCTCTTGTAAAAACATGCAGCTAGCCCAAGACGTTGTTGAATCACAAACATGGCGGCTGTGGGGGCGGCTGAAATACCTACCCCCCGCCATCATGCAAAACCATCAGGAGCACCACATGCCACTTTGGTCGTTGTGCTTGCGGCTGAACAAATGCTATTTACACGATACGGTCTGGCCTTGAGATATAAGACGCTTTTGTCACATTATCAACTTATCGTGGCTGGCTGACTTTCAAATATTCTCGCTGAGTCTCTGATTGTTTTTATCAGTAGGGTAAGAGGAATGCGGTAAATTAAGTGTCTTTCAATCGCGTATTTCGCAATAAGTAAGGCTCTAAGTGACTTAATTGGCTGGTGTCATAGCGTTCTAGACCGCAATAGACTGGCCTAACAACTCGAATTAAATAATAATCCTGGAAGATGAAGCTACTACCTGCACTATTGGCACAGCTGAGGGTGCTGTTTGTCAATAGTTCCAAGCGCCAAAAAAAAAAAAACCCCCCGAAATAAACCCCTGATGTGAAATCCGTAACATTTTATCAATAGATACCCCCGGATTCTTCATTTTCCTTTCGTTTTGTTATTCCTTCACTCAATCTAACCCTTGTCGCTCTTTTCTACTGCGAAAAATGCGTTTCGCTGCGTTTCTGTCTTTGGGCCTTGGCGCCAATATCGCAATTGCAAGTGTTTGCAGGCCTCGAAGTCGAACATTGACCGACTCCAGTAAGTGGAATGTATCAATATAGAATCGATTTATTTATTAACTCATATTTAGGCAGCGCATCTACCGAGCCTGCATCTGCAACCTCGACTGAACCCGTCGCTATCTCTACTTTAAGTACAGACATCGCGACAACGACTACAGCCTCCGTCGAATTATCTATTAGTGCCACATCTGCAGACGACGAAACAACTTCTACCGAGGCGACAGAGTCAGGAAGCGCTAGCGCCGAGCTCTCAGCTTCCACTGCTACAGAGACCACTGCAACTGAAATCTCAACTACAACTGCCGAGACTACTGCAACTGCTGAGTCAACGACATCTGCTGAAGCAACTACCACTCAAGACACATTTGTGCCGATTCCCACCTTTAATATCAAGGCTCTAGGCTCAGATGTCAACGGCCAATTGCTGCGAGGCGACCCAGTTCAATACAACAACATTGGCTGGTACACGCCCTCTCCCCCAATTCTGACTTTTTCTATTGAAGCCAGTACCAGCTATGTACGAGAGATAAACACCGGGAAATACTTATGTGTTTCTTTCGGAGGCGATGGGTTCCCAAACTCCAATATGCTCTGCGACCCCGCTAACCACTACGCTGGGATGGAACCTCTCACATGCGAACAGACTCGTGACCGAAAGCTCAAGTGCTCTGCACCAGCTGGTGAATGCCACTTGGATGAGATGTCGGATACTACTAATTGCTTTACCGTTCCTGGTACCTGGGACCAGTTTGATGTGATCCATGGTAGAATAATTAACACTCCTGCTCTTGTCATGGTATCGAGTATCAATCCTCCTACAGCCAACGATTTGGAAGCCATCGAGCTTCAGGTCATTCCCTATGCGGATTAAATTCTTTAGCATTTTACTGGCATTTAATCTTCACTTCTCTTCGACCTATTTATACAGTTGTATCTTATACAAGTTTCTAATTTAAATAATTCTTAACTGTATTAATTCTTCCTCTTCCTTATAATAGTCAATTGATATATTAGGTAATATAATACAAGTTCAAGTGAGTTTCGGTGTATGCTAGCATATATTCTGCGCCTATAAGCGAAAGTCCATCCAGCCTCACCTAAGTTTACTAATTTCTGCTATAGTTTGACAAAGATCACTGCCTGCTTCTCGCTAACCCTGAAATGGAAGGTCTATTATCACGGTGAACTAGATACCTGGGTCAAGGCAAGTTTACCTTTATTACATGTTTCTGTTATATGTCTTATTTTATAGCAGTTCTTCTGAACTATGTGTTTTATCTGCACTATCTGTCTTCGATTGACCTCCGCTAACTGCCGAACAGCAAGCTTTTGCTCTCCTGGGTGATTCTGCCCACCCCACGCTTCTATACCAATCAAAAAGAGCTGCTATGATTTTCCATGACGCTGCAGTCATTAGAGCACTCTTGGGGAGATTCCACTAAATAGATAAGGAACAGTTAAAAGCAAACGGCACGACCCTTCACAAGGTTTTAAAGATTTTTAAATCAGGGCAAAAGCCATATCCGAGCTTAAACGTTCAAGGAGCGGTCAAGAATAGAGCCATTTATCATTTGCCAGATGGACAGGCATAACATCAACGCGACATGGAGTTTTCGCAAACAACAGTGGAATCTCAAAGCGGCTGGACGTGGATTAATGGCCAGTACCAGAAGCATATTATCGGAACTGACCTAGTCAAGGTGGCTTTGGAGACGTTTGATTCAGAACTCAACAAGTAATGCGAAGTTTACGTTTTCCTTCAAGTAGGGAGGATAGACATGGGCTATATAGTATTGGTAAGGGATAGAATCTAAACCTAACTATGACTTGATTGGCTTGGCTACTGTTAACCCAGAACACTACGAATTCCGATCAGCAACGCATTCGACCACCTCAAACTGTTTACGGAGTACTGACCTTGGATTTCCGCCATTGACATTCAAAGCTGCGTTTCGCATTGTCAATGTATTTTGAGACTACGGAAAGTACAAGACAACGTACCACGCGACATTCGTATATTTCGACCGGCGAGAGTAATTTTACCTTCTATTGGAAGAGATTGAGGACATTTTGAGGCTCTTTAAAGCTTGTGTTTTTGTGGATACGGTTCAAGGAAATATTTAGTGGAAACAGAGTGTCACTTGTTATTACTTATACCCTGTCAATTCTACGGTATAACCGGCAAACGGGGCACATGTCTCTACGTGGCGTCTTCCCCCACACCAATTAGGAAAAGTGCAAGGCTACGTACCCTAGATGACAAAATCCAAGCCTCGTATTGGCCTCAAAGTGTATAGTCCCTAGGAAACTACTGAAGCCACAACACCTACAGGATTTCAGCGACCAGAACGATATCGGCAAAAGCTTAGGAGGAACCTAAATAGGCATTCAATGAATATTGTCTTTTACTGGAGATTGGAGCCTCTACTTAATTAACAAGCTGTAAAGTCTACCTGCTTCGCTTGATGTTAGCTTGAATACCACACACCTACACTCGATTGGCCCTCTATAAAACATTTAGAGCCTGTCAGGCATTGTGGAGTCTGTGAATATTAACAAGTTGGGCAACAACTGCGGAAATGAAAGATCCAATATTCCTAAAGCCTCAAGATGCACATTTACCCCTCCTTAGGCACTAACAACAAACCTCTGCCATCCATCATCCGATCTTAACTACTTGTACCTAGTGCATTGTTGAGAGATAGATAATTATTCACCTCGACATCCGTTCTACTTATAATAGTTACTGTTTGCAAATCTCAACAGCGTTATCCATTGTATCATCAATGCTGACAGTGGGCGGATGGGACGGTGATTTTGGAGTGACGTGGTTTCCCCGATGTGAATTCGGCGGCAATGTAGGCGGAGTTGTGCACGGCTGGCCAGCTAAAGGTGGCTTCTACTCCCGTATCTGTTCTGTAGCAGAGCTTGAGTTCTTGGGACTTGACCGGTTCGAGCCATCCGACAGACCAGACGACCCTGAGAATGAAGAACCTCACTGCACTAAAATGCGTCAACTCGGAGCCAGGTGGTTTCGTGACCCTGATCACAAAATACGTGCTGGGCGGAAGCTCCGAAACGGAGGTCCAGATACACCACTTCTATTTGTCGGTTGGCCTGCCGGTGGTGGTGTTTGGACCATCAATATCAACATATCTCAATCCGCACAGAAGGGCCTAGGGAGAATTGACAATGCATTCACGATGGAGGAACTCTGCAAGATGATTGAGCAACTTGGGGGAACATTCTACGCCGATCCAAAGGATTGTCCTCATTTAGACCTGAATGGTTCTCGAGAGGGGAATGATGGTACAGGCTACTAGTCTAAGATGTAGTAGAGACTGATAGATTGAGATCAATAGATTTACACATGAATCGTGGTCTCTGTTGCCCAGAATCCCCAGAATCTCAATATAGGATGACTCCGAGGCATAGCCAACAAAGGTACACGTGTAGCTGGACGATAGATCTACCACAAAGTGCATCGATCGATAAAGACATATTAACACCAATGATCGTCATCGTCCCAATCCTCCTCCGTGGGCTCCCACTCGTTCCGATGTTCTGCAAGCTTGTCCATGAGCTGGTCGACTGCGTTGAAAGCTTCATCTTTCCGAAATGCGAGAGGCCATCCGAATCCTCGGTAGAGCTGCCTGATATAGTGGATGTCAAGGGCTGTACCCCATGCCCCCTCCTGTGCAATCACCTCTTCCTCCGTTATAACATCCTCGCCAAGCCGTTCCTCAATTTTGTCGGCTTCGATAGTAATCCTTCCACGACAGGGTATGAGCTTTAGTGTGATGTAGTCTTGCTTTAGCCCATCGAAAAATACTTTCAGGTCGACTTGCGGGAGGTCATGCATGAGTCGCTCTTCTACAGTAATTTCCCCATCTCTCACGTTCGACCTCGTGATATCGGCAGTCACTGCTTTGGGGCCCTCCTTGCCCTCCTTGACCATCTTGTAGAAGTCGTCGATGGTCATACCGTCATGAGCGGGACCAAAACAGACAACTCTCCATTGACGGGCGGCTCCCGTGTTATGATCGCCCTTAAGCCATCGCATTCGCTGACCAGTCCTGTCAACACCCGATTGTTTAAAAGTATCAGATGTCTGCGAGAGTAGGTAGAAAGGAGGCCATTCATCCATGTCGCAATCGGGCTCATCACGATGACTCTTGTGCCGCCACCGGCCTATGTGTTCTGACTTCCAAGTGTCGGTTGCCTTAGGTGCTGGAACGCCGGGCCCTCGTGCACGTGCTGTTGATGCGGCCTCCTGAGGACATTTCAGCGTCGACCAGTGCGGATTGTTGACGTTTGCTGAGCTGTAATGGTAACAAGCCTGTGTGTGCGTTTCCTTGCAAGTGCCCGTGACACCCGTAGGTTTAGCATTGGCCGCATATGTCAACGATGTGACTACCATATGTGTTGTCACCGTCTTGTCATTTGAATCACACTCGAGAAGTTGGAGAGTATTGTGCAATGCGCCAAGCTGTTGCGTCTCTGAAGTCTTGGGAACACTGCATTTTGGCTTCGGTGTCGGTGTCGGTGTTGGCTTGGGGTTGGGATTGTGGCCACCTGCTGGGCGGGGAGCGGAGCGATCCGTAGGATTCCCCTCATCGCCCTTCTTTCCGCTACCCTTCTTGATGTTCTTGGGCCCTTTGAAGCGGCTACGACCAGCGGGAACCTGGCTGAGGATATCATACGCTTGCTTTATATCATCTGGCACAAGGTCAGTTCCCCCACAAGGACTTAGCCACCATTCAAACGCTACTGCAAGATCCTCATTTTTCTTGTAGACCCAGTTGACCATTTCAGCACCTGTGAGAAGCATGTCTGCTGATTGTTAGCCACTGTCATGTTGGCTAGCAATAGAACGAAAGCCTACCTGCTCCGGCAGTGAGTGCTCGGCCCGGCGGGAAAAATGACGTCCCAATATCTATGACCAGTTTGATGGTAGAGAAGAAGATGTAACAAATGGTCTGGAGCAAGGTGTTAGTAAGTTGGCTGACTGACACACAGGCTACTCGCATGAATGTGGACTCACCTGGAATATAGCTGGGAGTGCCTCCGTGATTGTTTCCATTAGGTCATTCAATATCCAACTGTCACATGTGCACTGTCCACCGACGACGTCAAGACCAGTTGACGGTGACCTCTACCAGGTTACTGGGGAGTCAAGGGGTCTCATAGAATAGCACCCAAATTTGAAATCCGACCTTCTTCTTCGGCTTTGTCGAGCGTAGCTTGGCATTGCTTCTTGCATGATTCTAAACCATCCTGTCTGTCGGTCAACCCCCGGTAGATATAGCACATCTTGTCGTTCTCATCTCGGGTCTTGACTGAGTCCTCGTCATAGTCAGGTGGTACAGTGACGATGCCTTCAGGCACTTCATCTTGATCATCCGTAGTGCTTGACAACTTTCGAATGCAGGCTACGCCGGGACTAAATCCGTACTTGCATGCAAACTTACATAAGCGGTTCAAATCGACATCGACGAGGTCATTTGCCACGACCTCGTCCCCATTCTTGACCGACGGCAACTTTTCAGGCTCCCCTTCTTCAAGGCATGTGCAGATTGATTCTTGACAGAACCCAAATCGAAAAGCAAAGTAGCATAGGTTCCCACCATCGTCCTTGTTGTCTTCACCTCTCCTACACTTGGGACCTGACCTGTTGATAGGGTTTCCATCTTCAATTACACTTTTTTGAGCATTATGACTCTAATGCCCTTATATATAACCTTTACCCTACTATAAGGTTCAGAAGGGGCATAAAATGCATTACTTCTGTCCCTTTTTTCCTCTTTCCTCTACTAATATTAATATAACCTAATGCATTATAAGTTATTAAATAGTAACTAAGTTAGTAAGAGTCTAAACACTTAAAGGGATAAAGAACGCATAAATAATAGCTATATATAAGATATATCTAATAGAAGATATTAAAGTAGCTATTAGCTACTTTAATTATAAAAAGAATATATTAATTTTATTTCTAGGAATTATAATATCTCTTAATAATATTTACTATAAAGACTAATAAAAGCTTAAAAAGTATAATATTTTTAATAATATTATAAACTCTTTTAATAGCTTAATTAATAATATATTTATTAAGATATATTATTTTAATTATATAGCTTTCTTAATATCTTTAATTACTTATTATAATAATAAAAAATAAAAAGCCTTAAAGAGGGTTATTAAGCTTAAAGATACTATTAGGGATAATATTTCTAAATAGAAGGACCTTAAGTTACTATAGGCTATCCTTAATCTATAGGAGTAACTAGCTAATTAAGCTAAAGAGGATAGAGAAGTTATAATATTGCTTTATTGCTAGCGTTAATAGGGGGGAAATCAGTTATAAGCTAGAAAGCTAGACGCAATCATATAATAAAGCACACCCATTGCTTAAGACCCGACATTGGAATATCTGGGGGCGCATCGAAATCTTCATTTCTGAATTGCTGCAAGTCAACGGCCCAATCAATTGTGCCAGCGAAATTGAAGTCTTTCCAGATCACACGTCGCCCCAGCTTGTCGTTGTCTGTCATGTAACTGATATAGTCGCCTGTCATCTGTTAGTACCTGTGATGCGTACATGTAAAATGGCATTATTACCGTTGTAGAGTAAGATGTTCGACTCGGAGCTCTTGTCGTAGAAAGACTTCTTACTTCCACCTGACAGAGAATCTCATTGATTTCGGCATTGGAGATGTATCCTCCTTCGTACATCTTCCAGGGGCTGCATCTGAAACAGCTTTGGAGCCTGTAAACTCGCACTCGGGCTTCCAACAGTCTGACTTGGCCATGCGGAATGATCTTCCGTAGCTTGACTCTCCAACAAAGATCTTGTTATTTGCTACACCGGCTTTGGTAACTATAAAGACTGGTCAGTCGAGTTGCTAACGGTTAATCTGGAGAATGTACTTACTCATGGACAGGGCCCGCCTGGTCTCGGTCATGTTGACTATAGACTATCAGTTGTCATATCTGGGCGACAGAGCTCATTAGAAAACCCACCATGACTTCATATACACTTGCCGGATGTACATTCATCAAAGGCATTGGGATTGCCGTAGTCCCATTGGCCGTGTAGGTCATAGGTCATATAGACGATATAATCTACGACTTTCGAGATACGATCGATCGGGAAGGCCTTGAGGTACCAATACGATGCGGGTGCTGCGATAGAGAGTGACATATCAGAGCCGAGTTTCTCTCTCAGCGTAGTGAGAAATCGCAGATAGTTGACGCCATCCGTCTTGGCTCCAATGGGAGATCCTCCAACAAGGATATCCTCCGCCTTTTTTGTATCAAAATATCAGTACTAATGAAAAGACATAACAAAGAGCGAAAGGGTTCCAAACAAAAGATGATATAACTTACACCAGGGTATTCCCAATCGATATCAACACCATCGAGACCCTCGTCCTTTGCAAACTTGACAAGATTAGTGGCAAAAGTCTCGCGATTCGTGATAATGGCATTCCGAATAATGGAATACTTGTCCGGGGCTGTTGAGTCAGCCCATTGGTCCTTGCCCTCTTTGATGATAGGCTTCCAGGTCTGCGAGTCGATGGAAGCAAAAGCCCAGTGAATATGGGTGTAAGATCCGTCCGTGTTGGCGTTCTTGGCCTTGAGCCATAAGCAATCGCGCGCAAAGTTCCAAGCTTCGTAGTATCAGATTCTACTCCACTCCTTCGGACGATCAGAGTTCTCTCTGATATTGTGACCACAATTAAATACACACGTGTTCGGACCGCCCACGTCAGGTTCATTTATGGTACAGTGGTCAGGGAAGATATCACAACACCCCCAGTTACTGCAACAGGCTTTTAAGGGACATGGATTCAGGTCTTCAAGGGAGATGGAACTGTTGGCTGGTCGCTTGGTACCCGGTACCAGTGGTCCGCATGCAGCTCCCTCTTGAGGTGAGGGCATAGGCGGTGATCCTGGGCTGAGACACATGCTGTAACTCACAAGGAGGCCGGTGCAGTCAGTCCAAGCCCATGTGTTCTTATTCCATTTTTCTAACTCCTTGACAGAGACGCTATGCTTCTTGGCTCGCTTAGCGCAAGTGTCTCTGTCGTCAATGACGTGGGTTGCGCAAGTTCCATCTGCTTCGGGCTTGGGCCCTGAAGGTTTATATGGATCGCCAGCTGAGCATCAAGCGTGACCTCCTTTTTCGAGAAATGAACAAAATCCAGATTCGGAATTATACTTGGCAAAGTCGGAACCTTGAATAACACAGCGACGTGCAAGAGTAGCGCAGCTATCGCCATCACCAACCACGATATGCTTGCAAGTTGCGCGCTCCCGAAGAATATTAAATTCAACGAAATCCACGAGTCTTTCTCGAAGTTTCTTGGGCTCGTTGGAAAGGGAAGGTGTAGGCGTGGGTGTAGATGTTGGCTCATCAAGTTCTGGAAGATGGGTGATCCCAGCGATGTCGTACACCTTCGCATTCGATAAGGATCCTGAAAACACAACGTCTTTGCCAACAGTTGAAGACCCTTCACTCCATTGTCTAGTAGTTTCCTGAATGGCAGCGATGTCACCGGTAGTGTCCAGAAGAATACCAAAAACACGGTTCGCCTTGCGAGCTAAATCGCGAAACTGAACGATGGTCCGGTTGGCAATGGATCCCGCGGTTTCCAAGTGTAGAGAAAGAGAGTAAAATGCCGAAGAAACAGTAGGCTTGCCTAGGCCAGCTCCGATGTATAACCCGACGACAACATCTCCGTGGTAGCCGAACAAAAGGTTTTTATTGCAGTTGTCCTTTGCATCGAAATACTTTTTCATTCCTTGGAGAAGACTGACGGTGTTCATAACAACCGTCTTGTTGTGGGTCAAGCCCTGGCTAGTACCCAGACCTAGTTTGTCCCTGACCGCCTCACCTCCATCAACACATGCTGCCGAGGTCTTAAGACTGCCTCCCTCGCGCATCTAATACCATTATATAGAACCCTTCCATCAACGAGGCATGTGATGGATTGACCGTGGGCAGATCTTACTGCGTTGAAGCCCAATTTGAATCTGTCCCCGAACCACAGCCGACAATCCACCCAAGCCCAGCAGTACGAAGCCTACTCAGCCCTCACCTACAAAGACTTCAAACGGTAAGTTGAACCGGCGATATCAACTAACGTAGCTGATTGACGGCATCTAGGGGTCAAAACTTCGCAGCCAACATAACCTGACATTGTGGATAACTGCAAGAGCTTCTATTTAGTCCAAAGGGGTGAAAACTGTGCTTCGATCGCCGCAAAGAACAGGATTCCCCTTGAAAAATTCCTGGAATAGAACGGTGACGAGGACTGCTCAAGTCTCTGTGCTGACGCATGGGCTTGTGTTATGACACTTGATTATAAACCTACCAACCTGCACCTTCGCCTACAAAACCTTCCAACGGGTGAGTAACGTGTATGTGTTCCATGGCTGTCTCGTTGCTGATATTCCGCAGTATCACTACACAGCAACCTACACAACCTCATATTGTTGGCAACTGCAACAAATTTCACTTTATCGAGTCTGGAGAAAGCTGTGCAGCCATTGCACCCAAGTACTCCATCAGTGGGGCAGAGTTCCTCAAATGGAACCCATCGGTCGAGGCTGTTAATTATTCACGATGTTTTTTAATGTTGTTTTCTTTGCCTCGATCTAGAAGTCTAGCTTGAAGTATATGTACTAAAGCCTAGATTTACCTATCTGTTCCACGAAAATTATAGCCTTGGCTATCAAGCTCACTCGGCTGTGAGTTTACGAAAGGTGGCCTCCAAACCCGATTCTGCTCTGAGCGGCCCCAATCATCAACTTGACCCCATGGGCTCCTACGCTGCCCGCTATCTGGTGACTGGTTATAGAACGAGGGGCTAAAGGATGGCGGAGTATAGGCTGTTGGGAAGACGGGCTCTGCCGTCGCAACCAACTGCACGTTAGACTTTGCCTCTCGTTTTTTACGTAGCAACCAAAGACCAACTAGTGCAGTCAACAAGATGACAGAACCGCCAACAGCAATACCGACAATGGCGCCTGTTGAAAGACCAGATTGCGAACTTGAGCTCTTGCTTGCTGTTGCGGTTGCGGGGTCAGAGCGTCCATCTTTCCATCTTGTGCGAGTAGCGAAGGCGGCTTTCATGCCAAGTAACGTGCCAAGATCATGATCCACAAAGCCAGATTCGGGCTTCATCTTGGTCGCGCCTCCATTTTTGGTTCCGCCGATAGCGTTGGTCACAAAACTAGGGACCGTATATCCGAACAAAGTAGGCTCGTACCCAGCCCATACGTGCTTGAAGCTTGACTTGATTTGATCGCCAAGATCGATGTTATGAACTCCCCAGACTTCCTCCGAGTCGCACTGATCATCGTCCGCCGGAAATGTCCCTCCGATAACGAGCATTTGGGACCCTTCGTTGACAACGTCACAGGAAAGGCTGTGCGACGGATACTCGCCGGTCCCGTTATGGTCGAGAGGGTACGTTTTGATCCATTGGAAGGATGGAAGGGAGAGGATATAGACATCGTCAAACCCATATCCGTCAAGGCCGATACCCGCGTTAAGGTAACTAAGTAAATGTCAGACGCTTGAGCGGATGATGAATGAAAAGGGATCTGTACATATTGTAACTGCTTCGATCCTTGGCCCATACAGCTCCGGCACAGAACCTCCTTCGATATTCAGGAATAGTGCCATTAGCTTCTTGAACATGCCACTTGTTGGATATAATGTCATAGAGGAATATTTGGTCCATCGGCTGCGGAACCATAGTCCCATTGTCGCCAGGATCCTGAAGGCCCCCAAAGTAAACCAGCATTCCACGGTCACTTGCGGGAATAAACGTCATTACACCTTCGGCTCGTTTGATGTCGTCTGGCCCTGCAAGCTTGGTCCATGAATTGGTGTCCATCTTGTAGCGAATCAAATCCGGTACTGCACGCGGTGGACCGGTCCATCCAGGCTCTGAATAATTGGAGCGATAGCCTCCGTAGTAGTACCTGGTAGAGAGAATTGAAGTTAATATGCACGTAGCTAAGAAGTGCGTTTCGTTCTTTGCCTTACCCTTCTCCCCGCTCTTTTACGGTCGTGGAAGCTCCATAGCTGACACGTGAAATACCTGCAGAGGGGGGCCCAAAGTCGTCCCATCGATCGTACCAGATATCATAGGACATAAGGCTTGAAGTTCCCAGACTGTCATCGTAAAATTCACCACCAAAGAGGAAAAGTCGGTAGTTAATATCGTCAGCCCACAGGGCTCCGCCGTGCACAGAAGGAATCGATGCATTCTTGCTGAGATTGGCGTGTAGCTGTGGCATGTTATCCTTACTGTTAGTGTCGAGGTCATGCCAAACGAGCCACGGGTCTAAGAAAGTCGTTAAGATATATAGGGAAATCTTCGCATAGGAGATAGCGTACTCGTATAGTTTTGATGGTCTGATTCCAGTGGCTTCCAATTGACAAGACCTCCATCAATGTACAGTCTGCGGTTGACAACTGCTGTTTGGTGACCAAATCTTCGACAAAAGTCCTCGATAGGGTCATGTTGGAGAGATAGCGGGAAGATAGTGGCTAATACTGCTATCAATAATAACCTCGGTGTGCTAAATCGTCTCATTCGTTCTACTGCCATGATAGAGAAGCCAGTTTAGACTTTTGAAGTCGAGACGGGCAGCTTTCTTGTGCATAAGGTCTTGAAGCTGTTGACACCTTGGATATACCAACAAGACAAGGGATGAGAAGTCGCGAGATATCAGCGACTGGGTGGCACCATGACAGCAGTATATACGTGCAGAAAAAGAGTAATTGTGTCACTCTTCACGAAATGAGTGCCTGACCACCAGACTAATAAAATGGCTAGCAATCTCTCCAGCCAATAGTTTGCATATACATGTGTTGCGTAGCACCAGTCTCGCAATCTTACTTGCCTTCCTTTTCAGCTATGCCATTTTTAAAGTCGGCTGTACATTTTAGAGGAAGCTATTATGATTGGGGCGAGAGTGACAGCCTAGTCGCTTAACATTCTTAGCCCCAAGGCTGCAGCTAAACGCATAGTGTTCGTGCTTGCTTCACTGCATCACGATCCTTTCACAGTACCATGAGCACTGTTAGCGCATGTGCTGGCTCTCATAGGTAGATGTAGTGTCGCAACTGGTTAAGCCATAAATGCAGAGCGCGCGCTCATTATTAATTGGTGTGCCACATAAGCCCAGTTAACTGGCTGTCTTCGTCATACCTCCGAAGAACGGCGGAGGTACGATGTTGAGCTCTAAGAACATGCTCAGCCACCAGCACCCCAATATCGCTCCCTACAACGAGAACACGCACTGGTTCGAAATCATCATATCATCCTCAAACAACCCAAAAGAGTGGCACAAGCTTCCCATCGAACTACAACTGGAAATCCTTGAGTTCTTACTTGCGCCTCCGGAACTTTAAACCCCATCGAAGGCCTAAGAAGGTCAAATAATAAGATACGATTACACTTGGGGTAGCTAAGAATTGTGGGAAGTGCTGCTGAAAAGTCTAACTGGAAACCTTCTACTTATAAGCAAGCTGTTCTATAAAGACATTAAGTACATTTTAGACCTCTTGCTAAATGTTTACTACCTATTATTTATATCCGCTAATAGCCTAAGCTACTATATATAGGTATAGTAATTTATAAATATTATTATTTTTAAGAATAAAGCTTAATATAGTCTTAGAAGTTTCTCTTACTATTATAATATATTTATAGCAGACTATATAATATACCTTATAATAATATATAATAATTTTATATACTTTATTTAAAGTCTTTACTAGTTATTTAAACTCCTTAATAGATATAAAGAGCTTATACTTATAATACTTTCTTTAATTTATATAGCTATATTTAGTCTTTAAGTTATACTAATTATTATTAAAAATAAAGCCTATTTTTAATATATTATTTATATACTAGCTATAATTTTATAAAAGCTCTATTTTAAGTACTTTAAGCTTTACCTTTTATATATTATTTAATTTATTTACTATAAATTTAATATTTAGCCTATATAGAAGTTTATAAAAGTTAATATTTTATACTAAGTAATATATATAATTGCCTTTTTTATTTAATATAATTCTTAACTATATAATTATTATTTAAATATTATTTAAGTTTAAATATTATTTAAGTTTAAATATTATTTAAATTTAAATATTTTAATATTATATATTAAGTAATAAGTATTAAGAGTTAAATATAAAATAATATACTTTTTATTATAAAGTTTATATTACCCTTAAAGTAACTATTAATTATTATTTTCTCTTTTTTATTTAATATTTAATTATAATAAATTCTTTTATATTATATATAAGAATATTAATATCTATATAAAATAGAAATTAAAAAGTATATAAATCTATAAGTTTAATAGAGAGATTATAAGTATTAATTATTAAGTTAATTATAAAATTTATTTTACTTAAAGTTAAATAAATAGTATTATTTAAAATAGATAAAAATACTAAAGTAATATTATTTATTATTTATTTAATATTAGCTATAATAATACTTATTATTAACTTTTAAATATATAATAATATTATATCTTTTAAGTTTATTTTTATTATTAGTTTTTAATTTATTATTTAAATTTAATTTTTTAAAAAAATATCTATTAGTTATTAATAGTAAGCTATTTTTATAAAAAATACCTTATTATTAAAAAGGTTATTAATAATATTATATAAAATTAAATAATTAAGTTAAATTTTATAAATAGATTTTAATATACTTTATTAAATATAATAGTAATAATAAGATTATAATTAAAGCCTTAAAATAGAAATATAAATAGTATATTATAGTTTTATATTAAGTAAATAAGGGTTATTATATATTTATTTTCTATATTGCTAATAAGTATTTATTATTATAAGTTTATAATTTATTACTATTAAAAGTTAATAAAAATATATACTTTTTAATATTATATTTAAAAAGATAAATTATTTTATAAAACTTTAAGTAAATTATATCTTTACTATAATAATTATATATATTATTACTATTAAGTTAGCTTTATATTATAGCTATAATATATTATTATAACTTAATAAATAATTATATAAGCCTTATTATTTTTTACTAATTATAGTAATAACTATTTATATTAAATTAGTTAAAATTATAAGCTATTAGACTTTATAACTTATAGCTTATAATTAAACTTATAATATAAGCCTTAACTTATAATATAAGCTATAAACTTATAATATAAGCTTAAACCTT
>NC_031953.1:64846-74816 GCF_000303195.2 Fusarium pseudograminearum CS3096 | reverse complement strand
TTAAATATATTTAATTTACTCTATTTACTATTAAAAGATATAATACTTTATAACTACTTAGTAATAATACCTTATATATTTACTAATATAAACTTAATATAGATTAGTTTATCTCTTAAAAACTATACCTATTATATATATCTTATTAAATTTAATAAAATAGAGTATTATTAATTATAATAAAAATAGTAAATTAAATAATAATATAAAATATATAAATTAAAGTAATATTAAAATTATAAATTTAAACTTAAGTATTACTCTATTAACTATAAACTAATAAATAAAAATCTAAATATTAATTTAATAATTTTAACTTATTAAGATTTAAAGTCTTTATTTTACTTTAGAGATACTTAATTATAAGATATAATATTTCTTTACTATTATAGTAAGTACTACTCTTAATATATTATACTAAACTGCTTATACTTAAAAAGCTTTTTAAAGGTTTTATTATACTACTGCCCTTTATTAGTATTAATAGATAATAGATACTTAACGGCTAGGTTCTCTATACTCTAATAATACGATAAGGAGCTTAAGAGGCTAGTTATTTACAACCTTACTTGTCTTTATGCCTGAGAGGAATTTCCCTTTAAGGAATTAGTTAAGCATCTTAAAGAGCAGTACATTAATTATCACGGTTATAACTGGTACAGGGATGAGCACATGTCAGGTGTGTTTGCTTACTTTGGGCCCGGCCAGTTCTCCAATATGTGGCAAGAGATCATTAAGCCCAACGCGTTCGGCTAGTTTTATCTTGTTGGGGAAGCTGCTTCTTCCCATCACGCGTGGATTGTCGGTGCACTCGAGAGTGTCATCCGAGCCGTATACGTCATGTTCCAGGGCCTCCAGAATGGCAACCCGTCGTTTGAACCATACAATACTGTGTTGGAATTACTAAAGCAGGCCCCAACTGACAAGGATGAGAAGTATGAGTTCGAAGACATCGGCGAACCCTTGAAGAGAGGTGGTGCCATGCCCACTGGATTGCCTTTCCATCCTCTTCCTAAAGAGATACCAACAACACAGCTTCGTACTAAAAAAGGCGCTCCTTTGACCGATAACCCGACAGAGGAGGCCAACGATCGCCTTGTGGACATGACGTATGGTGCTGCCTTGGCTGTTTTGAGTTTGATTGAGAGTTTCTTCGAATTAGCAGTCGACAAGCAGTAAGCGAGGGTTACCAGTATTTGACTTGACACTCGAGACGGGCTCTAGGGTACTTCAAACAATATATTTCTTTAAATTTTTTATTAGTCCATTGCTCAATTTTATTATTGTAAAAATATTGGTTTAGCCTCAGGCGACATAAAGCTTCGTTTTCATCACTGAGCAGCTTTGCCCTAGATGACTTTACTATTCTAGTAATAGCGAGCGACTGTGAGGGATAATTCAGCCCAGTGAAGGTGACGTCAAATTCTCAGTGGGTCTCAATGGGCGCAGATATTTCGAGCATGTATGTACAGTATTGTTACGACCCAACAGATGATTACATAGACCCCACTACTTTTCACCAATCACAGCACTAGATAGAACTTAGCTCACCAGCTATTAATAAAACCTCTTTACCTGCCTTATCCGCTCTATTCACTATTAAGAAACGTGATACTTTGCTACCGCTTAGTTTATATGCCCTATAACTCTGTAAATATAAAGCAGTACGGACTAGTTTACCTGTTTAGAAATCCAACTGTCACAAGTATCTACTGTCTCAAGATGGGTCAAGCAGGGCGTTGGAAGATCAGGCTATCGATATTCTCCTGTTTCGCAACCGTGTCATTAAACATCGCATGACTCGTTTATTTTACTCTAAATCTCTTTCTTGATCTGTCTACGGAGGCTCCACGGAACCTCCATGGAACATCCACGAAAGCTCCACGAAAGCTTCAAGAAAGCTCCACGGACTCTCCGTCTGTTCCTTGTGCAAATCAATACTTGGCACCTCAGACTGGTAATGAAACTGTGGGTAGCGAGTACGTTGGTGGGGCAGGCGTAAACATCTATCGTCGTATTGGACAACGCCTTGTTTCGGCTATCTCCCCGTCGTTGCATCGTTGCAACGTCCCGGGGATCTGCACGGGATTGAGCTCTCACAAACCGACATTGCTGTTAGTTTGTATTGAGAAAATCGAGACACGCAAGCACTTGGCAGTAGGTAGACAGAAATACCAATACGGTGCCCAGCACAAGAGTTTTTGTCACATTGACCTAGTCTCGCTTATTATCTTCTTTATTGGAGTCTCGTATCGTAAAAGTCCGTTAAAATGGGACTTGGTTCAAGTACACACAGGGAAGATGTCGATCTTGGACTTTTTATATAGCTCATGGCAAGTATAAGAACAGCCGTACCTTCGTGAAGGATCTCAATCCCTCGATTCATCATACACAGCATTTGGATACAACCCGACATGTCGACCTACATTGATATCGTGTTGGGAAATCCGCAATATGCGGTGTTCACTACCATCTCACTTATTGCCATTCTTATTACAAATTATTCTTTTTTCGCCAAGGACGACAAGTACCCGGTTTTGAATCCAAAGAAGCCCTTCGAATGGAGCAACACACGTGTTGTCAAACAGTTCACTGAGAATAGCAAGAGCCTCCTCGCCCATGCGCGGTCTGTCTATGGAGAGAAGCCCTACAGGGTTTACACTGATGTAGGAAAAGTCCTAGTGATACCTCCTTCATGGGTTCATGCCTTGAGGGGCAAGAAGGAACTAAACTTTCGTATTCCGGTCCAAGACGCAAGTTCAATCCTCTTGGTCTCATCTATTGTCACTAATTTAAACAGGACTCTCTTAGTTTTATTCCTGGATTTGATGGTTTCAGTTTCCACTCTAACATCGGCACTGTTGTTACGAAATATGTTACAAAGTCTTTGTGTAAGATTTGTTAACTTCTCCATCCGTCTATGAGACTATCTAACTCATTCTAGCCAAGCTGACTGGCCCTCTCTCTGAGGAAGCGTCACTATCAATTCGCGACAGGCTCACCGACTCAACAGGTATTTTGCTCGGGATACACCTAACGAAATATAAATGACGCTGACAAATTTAGAATGGCACTCCATCAACCCACCGAAAGAAATCATCCGCATCGTGTCCCGTGTATCCTCCCGAATCTTCATGGGCAAGGAACTCTGCCGTGACGAAGGGTGGACCAAAGCTTCGAGTGACTACACTATGGTGGCCTTTGGATCTCTCGCTCTCGTGCGAGAATATCCGAGGTGGCTTCGCCCTTATATCCACTGGTTTCTTCCTTGTTGTAAGGAAGCCCGCAGAAAGCTGAATGAAGCTCGAGAATGCCTCCAGCCTCACCTTGATCGTAGAGCGGTTATCAAACAGCAAGCTTTGGCGCAGGGACAACCTTACCCCTTTGATGACGCAATTGAGTGGTTCAACAAGGAGTATGATGCGCACGATCCAGCTACACAGCAAATCGCCATATCTATTGTCGCCTACCACACTACGTCTGATTTACTATGTGAGACTCTTTTCAATCTCTGTCGACATCCTGAGTTTTTTAAGCCCCTCCGCGACGAGCTTGTCACGGTCCTCAGCCGAGAGGGCGGTATGACCAAAGCAGCTCTGTATAACTTGAAGTTGATGGACAGTGTCATCAAAGAGTCTCAAAGATTACGACCAATCCTACTGGGTAAGTTCAATACCCCTTTGCATTCATAATCCGCTAGCTAATGGCATTCAGGTGTATTTAGAAGAGTAGCCTTGGCTAATGTTACTCTTCCGAATGGCGATATCCTTCGGAAGGGCGATAGAGTCATTGGAGAGACAACACATATGTGGGGTCCTGAATTATACGATAACGCGCTTGAGTTTGACCCTTATCGCTTCGTCCGAATGCGCGAGTCAGGCGAGGAACACAAGGCTCACCTCGTGAGCACAAGCCCCGATCACCTTGGATTCGGACACGGCGTACACGCATGCCCCGGACGCTTCTTGGCTGCCAACGAAATTAAGATCTTGTTATGCCATCTACTTCTTAAGTATGATTGGAAGCTTCCAGAGGGTGCAGAGCCTAAGTCAAGTTTTGTGGGCTTTAGGTTAGACGGCGATAAGTCTACAAACCTCTTGGTTCGACGTCGCACTGAGGAACTAGATCTTGATTCCCTTTCATTTTGATAACCTCGATATGAGGCTGAGGGTTATTTCTAGCTCCACTGGCATTGATTATTTACGGATATTGTATACACGTATCCATGCGTTGCTAGCAGCGGTATTTTGCCAAGATAACATTTAGATAGCAGTGTTTAGTCTCTTTACTATTTAGTCTTCTCTATGTTTCTTACTGAAGACTTGTCTTAGTGAATCTCAACCAATAATCATAAAAGCAATTCCAATAGTTCTACTCTAATTTGCAGTAAATAATTATCCAAGGCTATTGCATCCCTATCTCGTTCAAGTACTTTGTTGCCATAATTTCTCCCCTCAGCTCTGGAACAGTCTTCCCATTCCCAAAGTAGGCGAAACGATTCTTTCTAAGGTACTTGATCTTATAGTCCTCCCATCTTAGGTTTTCTAGTGCCTCCTTGTAGTGGCAAATGGATCCTCACCATGGGCCCGTCACCGAGTTGTCATTCTTACTATTCTTATACCTGTTCTTGTCAGCAGACTCTGATATCTGGCAGAGAAGGCGAGGTTTTTAACGAATAACTTACCAGCTGGCACAAGACCCGGTCCACACCAGGTCCTTCATGATTTTGTCCCTCTGTTCCATAAACTCGTTCGCTACGTCTTCGTCTACCTCCAAGCTTGCAATACCTTCGGATTGCATCTTTCTTACGCATGAGAATGCATAATCCACAGCAAGCTCCAGCCCCATCATCAGGGACACATTGCTAATGGGAGCATTAGGACCACCGTCAACTACATGTTTAATTCTTGTTAGCTGACACCCTTTTGAAAACTTGAGACAACATTCTCGACTGACTCCAGTAATTCGGGAATCCAGGTGCTGCGACACTGAGGTAATGTGTAGAACCTTAGCTCCGAACATCTCCGAGGTTCTGGCCGCCGCGACCTAGAACAGGGAATGCTGGTCGATGAGAAACATCAAAACCGGTCGCGCAGATAATGATATCGAAGTCATGTTGGATGTTGTTGTTGTCAAGTATCCCGGACTCATCTACGCACTTGATCTCGTCGAAAATTGCCTTCGTGTTCGGTTTGATGAGCGACTCCAAGTAACCATTCCCAAGACTCACGCTGTTGCATGGATCAGTACAAAATAGCATCAACCGCTTGGACAAATTTAAACGCACCGTCTGCACCCAAATTCAAAGTCAGGAATCAGCTTGCTGCATATCTCTTCGTTATTCTGGAGTCGTTCTCTCGTGAGCTTCTTGTTGGCGATAGAAGCTTGCTTTTGCATGTCAGTGTCCTTGTAGTAAATGTCAAATCCCTTTGTTGCACCGTCGAGTAGCTTTCGGCGATAATTCAGAAGAGCGGATTTGTCAGACTGGAACAACTTGATTTTTTCTTCAGTGAATTTTGTTTCTCTCCCTTCACTGGCAAATGCCTGTCCATATTCTGCCGTGATCCAGGTTGGTGACCGGATGAAATTAGTTAGCTGAGAGAACACTAGTTTACAGTCAGTTGGTTCTATTTACTCGTAATGATGCGTTTAGATGAGCTTATCAGGCTGAATGGTGGGAACTATTTGTAGAGCGGAGGATCCAGCCCCAATTACAGCAACTCTTTTCCTCGTGCGGTCTACAGATGTGTCCCACCGTGCTGGGTGTAGACGCAAACCTTTGGAGCTCTCCAGTCCCGGGATATCCAGCCACTGTCATTTGCTATATCGATTAATCTCATGATATGAATGTGACAATCATTGGTGCACTTACTTCAGTGGCCCTGTGGCGCTAATGACAACGTCACAAACGTCTGTGAACGTTTCGTCATCTGGCCCTTCGACCTAGACATTCCATTTATGGGAAGACTTGTCCCATTTTGCGGCGACAACTCTGTGACGAAGTTTAATGAATTCCATGCAACCCCATTTCTATACACAATCTTTGAGGTATTGGAGAATCTCTGGAGCTTCAACATAACTGGCGTTGCAAGGTTAGACCTGGGTGCGATGGGTTCTCGTTCTGTGAAGCACCACTTACAATCTTGACCACTTCGGATTTCCCTACCATGAAAAGGTATATGAATGTGCCGGAATATCGCAGGCACACCCAGGATACTTATTTTCGAGCCACGTATCGCCTACATCGTGATTTCTTTCGTAAATAATCAGCTCAGTATTGACAAGCTGTCTTTGAGCCTTGTATGCTGCTGCAATTCCAGAGATTCCTGCACCAATGCATACGACACGCATGGGCCGAGGCTCATGAATTCCTTTTTTAGCCATTATTTGGTGTTTCAACGAGGTAGAAAGAATGTCCACCAAGTAAACGTTGTAAGACTGTAGAAGGACTATTCAGTAGAGGGTAAACCAGTGAATCACGACTTGAAGGCAAAATACTTAACAACTCGATTGTTCTAATGAATATCCCGTGTGTCGGAATTAAAAAAAGGCAAGGTCATGCGTAGAGTGCACAGGCTAATTCCATTTCCGCCCTGCCGAGGTTGGTGGTATCCGCATTGGAAACCCAGTTCCCCGTCAAACCCGGCTTAGGAATTCTTTTAACTTTCGTCGGAATTCTGGTGATCTTCCCATGCCCCGCCCCCGGATCTCGGCACTTACCACTTACCCTGTGCTGCTTCTACGTGCGGTTCCGTGTTCAATGCCAGTAGTATCCATAGTTGGATTAGTAATACGCGCTAATGCGAATGTAATCCAGTTATGGGGATAGGTCATGATACAAGCTGGACTACAGATTTCACTGGAGTTGAGTAGTAGAATATTACCCATGAAAGAACAGCAAGGTATAATGTATTCATGTCTATCTTGAGTTTATTACTCCAATAGACACATCTATGACATGATGAAAATTAACTACTATCTATTCTTCCAGATTGTAATTGGCAACTGAAGATTCACTGAGGGTCAGACTCCAACTGCAAATTCACAATGCAGTTTGGCAGGTAACGGCTTGTACAGTTGAGTAGAAATCACATAATGGCTGAGATAACATCACCTCGCCCTTAGAAAGAGTCACTGTAAGAAGTAATATATTACACTAGCTCAATTTCTTTCTCTTGCACTTCTTTCGTCCACCAATCCCGTATTGGAAGACAAAGGAATCCAATCCGTCTGTACTCCTCAATAGTTCCTTTCAAACGTCCAGTCGATTCAAGAATGAGAGCACAACCTGAAATTCCCTCTGCATAACTGGATCCGGGTATACAGGCAGTCCCTACTAATATGCACGCATATGTTTGACGACGACATGGCGTTCCCAATTTCGTATCCATGAAAGCAACCCGATTGAGTTTCACTTGCCCCTCAGCCAACTTAGACAGGGACGAACATTCGGCAGAAGACTTGAAGCCGAGCTCTGAAGCACTGAAATTCTTGAATGCGCTTCTCACCCTGAGTCGCGCGCTCAGAATCTGCCCAGAGGTATCTACTCCTGCAGACTTGACGTCCCAATCTTCCATTCTCAGCACTGGCTCCCAAGATTCCAGCGATGAAGGAAATCGCACAGTTCCTCTACTAGCAGCCCAAGACCAAGACGGTAGCATTTGCTTCAATTCTGTCGTTGTGGCAGGTGGACTAACAGGATCTGGGATGTCCTCGGCCAACTTGTCTTCGATCAACCATGCGAGCCCTTCAGGGACGGCGGATTGCCACAAGCCTGCTCCATAACAATCAGGAATATGTCTCTGGATAAGAGCACTAATTCCTGACAAAGCAGGAAGTCTATCACCCATGAAAGTAAACTTTGCGCTGGTATAACCCTCAATAAAACTATACCACTCGCGAACCACCTGGCTGGCCGACCCACCCTGTAGTTGGAGTTTTCGAACTATCGGCATAAAGTCTGAAACTTCCTCGTAGACCATGCCATTACTTCTGTCATTGAGACTTGATCCGACGTGATCAATTTCTGTGGCTCGACGCTCGTGGCATTCCCATAAGATCATGTTGGCTGCGAAATGTACAACTCGCGCTGACAAGATTCGCTCTTGAATAGCCCAGCCTCTCTCGTATAAAGGAGCTCTCTTGATCTCCGAAATCCAACTCGGGACGTTTGGAAGAATTGATATGTCTCTGGTTTCTCCTGTGGGCCCTTTCCGTCGGAGGATGACAGGGTTTGGGTCAAATGCTAAAGCAGGTCGTGGTAGAAATAGTCCATCATCCGAAGACCTGGCTCCCGTTGCAGCTATAGTGATTGCCGAATTTTGATAATAGTAACCGAAACGAGTAGTCTCGTGAGACCAATCCTCTTGGTGAGACGTATCATGAGGTCCCTCGCTTTGCAATATGCATAGTGCATCAACCCATAGATATCTGAAGCCGAGTTTGCGGGTAAAGACAATCGCATCTTGTATCGTTTTAGGGAGCTGAGAAAAAGGAAGACCTCGAATCATTTCTTCCAGATTAGATGCCGTAGTCCTGCAAGAATGGCTGTTGTTGACTGGTCCCCAAGCATAGCTCAAAGCGACGTATTCGATATTTTCAGAAGACTGATCCTTTCGAGGTAGGTGTAGTCTTGGAGGTTGGCTACTATTATTTGTCCCGACATCGATGAGTCTTGTTGGCACGACATCAATGTCAACAGAAAATACACGATGTCCACACTGACTGTGTGTGTTTCGACAATTCTGGATCCATGACGCAGTCAAATAAACGAGGTTTTTGATGCCTTGGTCAGATGTCGGATTTTCAATCTGACCGACAAGCCCCTTGTATGCTTCAAAAGCTTATTCTTGTGATCCGCCGTTGAACAGGACGGGCAGGGGCGTGCTTTTATTGGAACCTCGCTGTTGTACCTTGACTGATAGTATGTCAAGACGACTTTTTTGCGAGTCAGGGTCGATTACAGAGTCCTTGGTCGAGATCTCAATCGGTGCCTCGGCGTTTTGTGATAAGATACCTTCATCATAGATAAATGACTGGTAGATCACGCGGCACAGTGAACAGCCCTGCTGTGCTGACTCTTTCAGAGATGTGATGTTCGACTTCAAAGTCCGGTCACTATACTCAGAACTGTAGTTTTGTAAAGATTCTTCGAATAAAAGACAGTCTGAACACAAGGGTTCTGCCATGGTAAAAAGTCAAAGGAACTTCGATGAAGCAATGTATTAGTAGTGAGGCCTCAGTTTTAATAACGCGACTTTTGGTGGGGCTATTGGAAGTGTAAAAACTTCCCCGCACTTGGTTGTGCAAGTTTGAAGAGTAATCCTTCGTTGGTGAGATTTATCTATTTGTAGTTCTGACGTTGTGATTCACAGTTCTAGGATGAAAGTTTGCAGATTTTAATTGAAGTTAAAGAAATGAATAAATAAGTAAATAGCTAAGCCCAAACGCTACCGACAAGTGTTTCAAGCATCAATTTTCAAGTTAATTGCCTTGCCTGAAAGCTTGATCTCACCAGGCTTATCGATAAGAGGCTGATCATTTAACTCCCGAGCGTCAACTCAATTTCTATAAATCTAGGGTCGAACGCGCATAGGAAGCTCTGCAATAGCGATAGGAGTTTTAAAATTATAAGTCTCTTAAGTAGGTTTAATCCTTTAGCTATAAATATTATATAAGCAGTATCCCTAAGTATTACTATTAAAAGTACCCTTTTTAAATAACTTACTATTATATCCTTAAGTATTAGCAGTTTACTTATAAACTTAATATAGGACTTAGTATATATTTATTTAATTAGTTATTATAAAATATATTAATAAAGGTATAATATATTTAATAAGTAAGCCGCCTAAATAAATAAGCTACTTAAAAATCCCTTATTTTATATTTATATTATTTAATTAATTAGTTTTTAATTACTTAATATATTATAGTCTTTAAATAAAGTTAAAATCCTTTTTATACTTTA
>NC_031953.1:50820-64746 GCF_000303195.2 Fusarium pseudograminearum CS3096 | reverse complement strand
ATAATATAAATATAAAGTAAGGGATTTTTAAGTAGCTTATTTATCTAGGTAGCTTACTTATTAAATATATTAATTTAAATTTAAATTAATAATAAATTAATAATAAATTATAAATAAATTATAAATTAAAAATATATAAAATAGAAATAATTATAAAAGATATAAAAAATTAATAAATAATATATTTAATAAAATAAAAAAATTACTTTAAAAATAATAATATAAGTGCTTTAGTAAAAAGGAATAGTTCAGTTTATAGAGTTAGTTTATATTATTCTTAGGAGGGCTATATAAACCCCTTAAGAATAATAGCATATTGCAGAAATATTATAGCACTGAAAGTGATTAGGCTTAATTAGGCGACTAGAGCCAGCCACATATCCTTAACATAGGGGTTAACCGCTAATATAAGTAATAGTGAAAAGTGACCAGAAATTTCTTTCGCACATTTACCGTCTCTATTGCGACGGCATTATCATGCCATGTAACTAGAAAGAAGAGCGCATGCAAAGCTAAACTGCAAGGTGAGCTGTACAATGCGATACGATGCCCTTTCAAGCGTCACGCGACCGCGCCATGCCTCATGGAGGCAGATCCAATAGGCCTAAGTTTACATTTCAGCTTTGATGGTTCCAGGCTAACCTCAGACAGGCTAGATCTATCCAATCAAATATCTCCTGTCTGATGCGCCCTTAATTCCATTACCCCTGAGGGCTCGACCGTTCTACGAGGAGCTACAGAAAATAACCGCTCATTCCAGGCTGCCTCCCGTCAACATTCTAAACCAAGACAGACCGGTAGATCAATCGGTAGTGGCAGAATCATTCCAATTGTAAAGTAGAACGAGCCAACTGTGAGGACCTTGCATTACTCAGGCATTTGTTTCGTCAAGAGTCTCCACTTCTAGTCAGGGTCCTCATTTAACCAAATTTCATTCCAGCCCATCTTGGCAAATGCTTATCTCTAAGCTTATTTCATGTCTCAATAGTCTCAACGCTAGTTCCCAGCCATGGAGGCAGACCAGCCACATTCACCAAGTACTGTTACCCATTGAGGAATTCCATTGTCCTTTCTGATGAGCTGCGCCGTACTCCTTGGGTATATAACCTGACCCCGTTGCCCCTGGTAGTCAATCCGTTATCCCTCTGAACTCCACATCCATAATCAGCTCTTTTCTTCCCGTCATATCCAGAGACCTTTATTATAATGTCTGACGCTGGTGATCACGAGTCGCACTCCAAGTCTTATACCATGTCCGAAATCAGAGAGCGCATACCAGGTCCACACCACCACACTTCCCCGCCTTCTCCCTCCATCAATGCCACCCATCAACCTATACCTGACAATGGGCAAGATGATCTCAACTACTTCAGTGGTCCCCGGGATCTCCAAAAACACTCCAAATGGCCCCTTATGCTACAGTTACACGGCTCCATCATGCCGTCGCTGATCCTCCCTCTTTTGCTCGTCGCCTGCTGGGCAACCGCTATCACCGTCATCTCCAAAAAAGTCCATGATTTGAGTGTCAATTCTGTTCTTCTTACCATTCTTGGTTTTGTAGTCGGTCTCAGCCTTTCGTTCCGTTCGTCGACTGCCTACGAACGATACGGTGAGGGCCGTCGATACTGGGGAACCTTGGCCACTGCGTCTCAGACCCTGGGCCGTGTTATCTGGATCCATGCTGACGATAACGGTGCTGGCAATCAGGATCCCCGTGAGATTCTTGTCAAGAAACTTGGCATGTTGAAGCTTATCGCTGGCTATGCTGTTGCCCTCAAACACACCCTCCGGTTCGAACATTGTGCCAGTCAACCAGACATGCAACCATACATCGCACACCTGGACACGTTCGCTGGGAGGACGACTGCGCCAACGAAAAAAGCCACAACCTTTGGAAAGGTTGCTGGCCACTATCTTGGTCTCTCGTTTGCTCAGAGTGATCCTCGGAAGCATCTCAAGAGAGCTGAAGAGCACCAAGGAAATCTTCCCCTTGAGATCTTGAACCATCTTGCGATAGGTCTTGACTCTATCATCGCCAACAAACAGCTGCCAGTCTCTATTCACCAGACTATCGTTTACAACCACCTCACCACCCTTAACGACGTCGCTGTCGGTTGTGATCGAGTCCTGAACACTCCCTTGCCTGTCGCATACACCATTGCTATCAGCCAAATTACCTTCGTGTATGTCATGCTGTTGCCATTCCAGTTGACTGGTCCACTTGGTTGGATCGCTATCCCGGCTACTATCACGGCAGCTTATATCATCTTCGGTTTACTGTTCATCGGACAGGAGATAGAGAATCCCTTTGGCCATGATGTTAACGATCTGCCGCTTGATGTCTTTTGTGAACAGATTGCGAACGATCTAGACATCACTGCCTCTTTTGATCGACGGGCGTCTGATCACTTCCTGCTTGGTGGCACGCCGTTACACCCTGTCAGTTCTGCTGTGGGTCGCACCTGGATGGAGTACAGTGAGGAAAAGCTCAGAGAGTCTATCAGAAACAAACCTCATGTTCTTTTCAATTGGCGACGTCAGGGCGGAGTTAGGCCATCTCCTACAGGCAGGCAAACTAAGGAGAGAGATAGAGACATGGTTTGATGTAGAACTATATCAAGGAACGAAAACATACGATAGTCTTTCTAGTATCATGAGATGAATTATATTATACGAATAAAATGGAACCCTAGCAGTGTAGAGCTTGTCTTCTTAGCGCTGCATCTCCGCAAAATGGTACCATTTTAAGCTTAGGCTATTTCCGTCATAGTCAGCATGAGTACACGCGTACAGTCTACTTCCGCATTGTCCTTATATTGAGCTCTATGCAGATAAAGACAATAAACAAGATATAATTTTCATAATGCCTAAAGGTGCATTATCACTAAAACGACCTTCTCTATTTTAAACCTCTTACTTAGGTATTACTAGATAGGATATTATAAGTATAGAAGCTTTAGATAAGTATAAAAGAAGGCAACTTATAAAAGGGTAAATTTAGTATATTAAGTATACTTTCTTAATACTAGATTTAAGAACCTTATTAATGCCCTAAGGCTATATTCTTACTTACTAAAGTCCTAGTAAAGTAATAGACTTAACTATAAAAGAGATAGTAAACCTTAATATTATCTATATATATATAAATACCGTAAAATTAGGTAGTATACTAAAGAAGAGTCTTATTTAAGAAGTGTAAATAGTAAGCTAGATATTTTAATTTTATTATTTATATATATAAATAAGAGATATATATAGATAAATATTTTTATCTTTAATATATTTATTATAACTATTATTAATTATAAAGTATTTTCTTATTAACTACTTATAATATTAAGATTAAATATAAAACTTACTTTAAAGTTTATACTTTTCTTTAGTATAGTAAGTAACTATTATAATTTAATAGCTTAACTTAATTATACTATATATTACTTTATATTTTTTATTAATTATTTAATATAACTATTTAATATAATTAGTACTAAAGAACTATAATTAGTATTAATTTAATATAATTAGTATTAACCCTCTTAGCTTAGTATTAATCTTATAATAACCTTATTAATTATTAAGAACTCTTAAGTATATATATATTTAAATTAACACTAATTAGTATATTTAACTTACTAGCTATTAATAAGATATTATTATTTAAATATATCTTATTTACTCTATTTACTATTAAAAAATATAATACTTTATTACTACTTAATTTAAATACCTTATAACTTTATAAATATAAACTAGTTTACTTATTTAAAAACTTAATTATTATACTTATTTATTATACTTACTTATTAAATATATTATATAAGAAGTAAAAATAAAATATATATAATATAACTGCTTAAGTTATAATAAAGTATATAATAATAAAAGATAGTTCCTTATAGTATTTTATCCCTTATATAATAGTATTAAACTCTTTTATATAAATAACTATAATAAGAATTTACTCTAATAATATAATAAGCTTAAGTAAAAGTTAATAACCTACTAGCCTAATAATCTTAGCTAAATACTAAAAGTAATATAGATAGGACTATACTATACTATAGTGTAATAGGGTCTTAAGTATATAAAGTCTAAAACTTAAACAGCTAGCTACTTATCTCTATTTTTTTATATCCTACTTATTACTAGCGTTATTAATAGAAGGAATTTTATAATTTACTTAGAGCTTATCTTAAGGTAGGGTAAAAAAGCTTTTATATAATTATTAATATTATAATACTTTTAAAGTAAGGTAGCTTAGCTAACTTATAATACTAACTGTATAGTAAGAGGTCTATTTACCTTTTTAGATTATTTAGATTACTATATAATTATAAGAACTTTTAATAAAGGAGTTATATCTACTAATGCTAAGAGCTCCCTTATTTAATATAACTTTACCCTTAATTAAACTTAGGACTTAAATAAGATAGTTAAAAGATACTCAGTCTAGGATAAACCTATATAATACTACTGCTATTATAATATGTAGTCTAATATTGAGGATTTTAATACTTACTACTTCTGCATATTAACTGATATCTTAAACTTTAAGAAGCTTTAGCTTTTATAGGTTAAGTAAAAGCTGATACCTGAGGAAGCTGACGCTAGAGAATAAGGAGGATAAGAAGAAGACCGCTAGTAGGGTCTTTCTCGGACAATACTGAAACTACGCATTTTTTATCCCCTTTAATAGACAGACTATGTCTTAGACGGCTCTGAGTTCCTGTTGATTGCAACTGCGTGAAACGCTTAGTACTAATTGAAAAAAAGAGAAGAATAGCTTAATTCCTACTCTGGAATACAATAGCCTAGAACTATTCTCTTAATAATAGTTACATAGCGTAAATTTATATAAGAATTACTATTTTTATATTAAATCTTTTCCTAGTAAAGTAATTATATATAATAATCCAATTTCTATTTAACCCTTTAATAGTAATAACCTTTAAGCTCTTTCTTTTAGTAACTTAATAGCTTTTATAATAATTATCCACTCGACGGTATTATGTCTCTAAACGTGCCTATAATCCTTTAATATAGGCTTCAAATGCTGTATTCTTTATTGCTTAGTGTGCTTAGCATCTATCCTGAATGACTCCGGAAGTCGCGATCCTATCCTCATCTTTCCCAGTATACTTTAGAATAAGAAGGCTCAATATATCTGGGCTACATAACAGCATCTTGATCTCAGGGGATCTGTATCTTTTAAACAAGTCACTATTACCTTCACACTGTATCCCGGCAATGTAATTCCTTCCGTCAATTCTAATCTATTAGTCGTGGGAAACCTTCAGCTTGGAGCATCTCTGCGCCCTTCTCTACATCTCGAAGAGATGGCAGAGCTATTATACATTATCTTTGAACTCTTGGAACAGAGCAGGAAGAAATGAACCGAGGTCTAAGGCATACGTTAACACAAGGAAGCGAGACATTGCCAATGCTACTTTCGGTTCATCTCAACACTACGATGAGTAGAGAGATCGTGGCCGAGCTCTGCGGAACCGTGATACTTGGAATCGATGAAGAAATGAGAGCGAACCTCGCGATAGCCATTTGGCATGCGTCGGACTTGTTGCATAAGTTACGAGATTCCATCAAAGTCTCCAAGAGAATAGTCTAAAAATGACTATTAGCTGGTGAGGTCAAAGGGTAGCAGGACACTTGCCTCCGATGAAAACCTTGCCGAAAACAATAGTCTCGATACCCTTATTAGTATTTAGGTTTAAAACCTATAATTATTTTTATGTCAATTTAATATATATATTAGGGACTTATACCTTAGAAAAACTTAAAAAATAGTAATATTATATGCAGATCGAAGATTAGCAATGACAGACGTTTTGTGGTTGCGATAAAGGTTGTGGATAATGTGTATGATCTTGCACAGTTCCGATGTCGCCCATGTAAAGCCGCTTCAACTTGGTACAGGGAGCTCCTCTTCTAGGGAGGTCAATTGTGGGAGGCCAAATGTCATGCAAAGTAGGCTATCCATGGCTTGTTAGATCGGCTTTCGTAGTGATAGCTTGGTTGTACTTTTCGAGGTACTTGGCAACCCATAAGGTCCTGGTCTCTTGAGGGTCTTCCGCCCCATGACCCGTAGTACCTGGATGGAGGCCGGAAAGCAGGGCTTTTTGGGTCGCAGTACCAAGTTCTAGATACGCCACCGTTGGTTCTCCGTATATTGATTCGTAGTAAGGGTACGAACTTGTCAGTTTTAGTTCTGAAAGGCAGGTGGGTAACTTATTATAATCAAGCTCGCCTGAATAGCTTCAATGGTAGTTTTAGTATAGACGTGTCCAAATTCTCTTCTCGCCATTGTGACAAAAGCAGATGCCTATTCATGCTTTCCACTGTGAGACGCCCCAATTGCTACAGCAAGCAATACGAGAGCGCGGTGGCTGGGAAGCAGAGCATCAGCTGAGGTATCATACATCCGTTCAAAACTGGACTGTAGCGCATCGGCGGAGATTATCGGAAGGAGGTGATAGGTAGTACGTAGATACAGCTCTAGGAAGCCGCTGACAATTTCATATCGTAGAAAATGAATATTTGCGCCGCGCCTTTGATCGAGGTAATTGCGCATTAAGTTTTCCCTGGGACCCAACCAGAGACCATATGCCTCATCTTCGCTCAGGAGTGTACCCTCCCCCAGCATATTTCGGACATGGCTGACCATAGCGACATTCGAGGACGGGCCATAGACAACATGATTCCCTGACCCCTTTGTCACCTTGAAACGGTTAGAGACAGGCTTTCACGACATTGCTGGCATGCCTTTGGTCTGTTTTGTCCTCGGCCTGCTATTTCTTCAAGTTGTTGGTGGGTTGGAGAGCTAGCGACTGATAGGATCATGTACTGGATATCGCGTGTAAAGTCATTCGATTTGTCTTTTGACATGACATTTACGATGGGGAGGATTATGTTGGGTTATACTTTAATAAGATGGATCTAGTTGGTGCGGGCCTGTGGGACATGCGGTGCTCCGGCTGGAATTCTCCCTCCGACTTCCACTATGTACTCTGTCCTAACCACTTGTAATGGGACAGGAAAAAAAGCCCGCTAGGAACAGCAGAAAATAACCAGAATGCAGTTTAAGATATTATCTCTAGTCTATCCTTCGTCGGTCTAATAAGCTATTCCAAGTGTAACAGAGATCTGATCATCTGGATTTCTTACCTGTAATTAATATTAGTAACTGTTTCCTAAATCGGAGGTGAACGTTGATAAATGATAGCAAACTGAGCCTAGAGGAGGAAACAATCACCGGCCCGTGTTTATTTTGATCCGGAAGAAATAAACGCGCTCGACTCATTTTAACAAGTCAGATCAATTCTTAATAACCTACAATATTGTAAACAAAGTAATGTCTAGAATTTACTAGTAATACCCTTAGAACTGCTAATTATCTGTAGTTACAAGTTATAACTTGCAATTACACTAAAGCCTCATGATGCTGTTGCGCTTCCTTGCCGTTTAACATATATTGACTTGCATAACGGACAAGTGAGATGGCGGCCTTGGAACCAACGGTCGATGCATTGTTGATGGTAAACATGTTTGCACGTTAATCGTCGAACGGTTTCTGAGTTCTGAAAGACTTCAAGGCAAATCGCACTGTGTACTCAGGATTTGGATGTTATGACAGGGTCTGGTGACTGACCAAAGTTCTAGAGTTTCCAATGCGTGTAATTGCAAGGATGGACGCAGCTCGGAGGATTGAGAGAACTTGTAGTTCTCAGCTGGGCTTGTGGAATCGAGAGTTTCCAAAGTCACTATGCCACCTTGGACCACATGCAATCTTTCGATGTCCCTGTGGGCTTCCATATGCTGTCTTCTCTGATTTAAAAAGCTTGTCTATGGTCAGTTTATATGAACAGGGAGATAGACAGTAGAACACCAACGAGTTAATGGCCATGAGGCCCATTGAGACCAACCAGACTGCGCCAAGACCGGCGAGAATATGTGGAAGTTCTCCACCAATATGAGATCCGTCTGCCGGCGGTTCATCTGAGTCGAGGGCCCGATTCATTGTGTGCGTGGAAGGCCAGAGGGGTGAAATTTTACTGTCAATAATGTAAAAAGTGATGAATAGGAATTAAGATTCAAATAAAGCCCTTGTTACGACACGTCATATTATTACAACGTATCGCAAAGTACCTCATGAAGCTGTCAAGGATAACAAGAATAGCAAGTAAATCTCACACTAGAGATTTGTACAATTCGATAGGCTGGACACGCAAGGTTATAGGCTGTGAATTAATGCCTAGGCCAATGAGCATTGCGATTGAACGCTTTTTAAGATGAGAGGACTACTGACTTTAGGAATCACATCCAATCTACAATCTGCTAGACCGTAAATGTAATCTGCGAGCCCGTTGTCCATAACGCCATCGTAACGCGGTGAGCATTCTTCATTGATCAGTTTCGGGATGGATGGTGGTTGTGTGTCGTTATCGGAGCCATTGAAGTTACAGTTCCCATCCAACGATGCTTGGAAAGGCCCCCCAAGGATTATAATTCTGGTACGTTTGACCGGCTGTTGACGAGGTGGCGGGCAGCCATCGCTCCTACGAAATGGCGGGGTAGCTTTTCAATGGTGTAGGATCAAAGTATCGGGACACCCACAGCTTGTTGGAAAGCTGATGGATGGAACTTTCACTTGGGAGTAGAAGGGCCGGCTTAAGTTGGCTTAGTTAAATCGACAATCCAGGAGAGCGATCGGGAACTGGAAGGTATGATCCTACATACCCGGATAGAAAGTCTTGTAGTGGCGTATTTTAATTTTGGACGAAATCATGTTTCCCCCTTCGGCTCCCGGAATTGAAAATTGCCGAGACAGACACAGGTTGAATTTGGCACCTGGGCTGCTGTGATGACCCGTGTCTAATGATGACAGGATATTTGGTTGTGTTGTAATCACACTGTTGTGATTCGACGTGCTCTGCAGCCAGTACCTGCACAGGAGTCCGGAATCATCCGTCTTCTCATTATCCATGCATGGCGTTGGAAACAGTCGATGAATGTGTTTGCAAATCTCCTCCTCCATGAAAGCTGGCTCAGTTTGAGTTGGACACTCAATGCGAGTGTGTTCAACGGTTCTGAGCTTCACTGACTTAATCTTGGTGCTTCTGGTAATAGACAGCCAAAGGTTCCTCGCAACACTGCGGTGCCATTCCGCCCTTTAAGGCAGTTGTGGAACAAGGGGTCAAGTCCAGAAAGCAAAGGATTTAGCTCGCTGGGGTAAATGGAACTGGCAGCAAAACTCCCAAATGCAACTGGTATGGGGTCAATGGCCAATGGAATGAATATGGAGCTATTCCAGCTAGTAATCATGAATCTGATATTGTCTCAACGTATAGATACCTGGAGAGGTACTGGAGAAGGCTGAGTTAGCGTTGTCACAAGACAATCGGATGTACCCTCTAGCCCTACCATTTAACGTCCTTGCCTCTTCTTCATATTTCCTTTATCCAATAGAATGCATATATGTAAAGATATTCGAGATGGGCCCATTTGTTGTAGCTTTAATCCATGAAGGCGAAATGTGAATGTTTTATCGCCAATCTTATGTTTAACAACTGGTCCAGTGTGATCAGATGTCGTGCACTATGTCGCCTACAGGCTGATACGGTGTACTGAAAGGGATAGGAACTCGCATGGATGAGGAGTAGAATCGTTTTGGGCCCTGGAAGGTTTGCACAGCTAAATGACATGTGCTTCCTCGCTAGCCAAGTGGGTAACACATACAACCTTTCCATTAGTGGACGGAGAAGAGGGTGTTTTCTACAAGGGTGAGAGTCTAAAGAGACAGGGAAAAACATCGTTATTGCATCCATTATTGTAACATGGCGCTATGAATAATGGTCTTACTTACTCCCAGATAGGATGATGGCTGAGCTCGGAGTTCCCTTTATATACCAAGTGCATACATAATACAATTGCATGTCACCGTGTCCAGATCCAAGAGCCCAAAGGGCAGCCATGTCGAGAAGCAGAGAGAATCATAAACACATTTCAATGTTTCATTGTACCATTCATAATTCTATCTATGACAATACCTTCAACCAATGAAACAGCCGCAGATGTCATAGGATGAGATTTGGTTTCAGTGCCCAGCAATAGGTCAATAGTTGCTGACGCTATAGCCGCACTAATAACCTTGACTGTCTTCTCACCAAGCCCAGAATCTTCATTATTTCTAATACGGAATGCTACTTCCGCTCCAGTACGCGCACCCTTTTGCAACGCATGTTGGTTCCTGTTATGTGTCTTGGAGATCCTGGTGTCCTCGCGTTCGCTCGGTTCGATCAATTTCGCTGATGGCATATATTGTTAGCGTATGTAACGAAAGTGACTAGTCTAAAAGGTTCTTACTAATAAATTTCTCTAGTGCCAATCTGTTTTTTATGTGACCCCACCATTCTGGCCGCTGATACCTATTCATATCGTTGTCGTCCAGTGGTCTGTCTTGAGCATGATGATGACGATGATGATCACAGTGTGAACTGTTTTTATCATCATCATGTTGATGGCGTCGCCGCCCGTGCCTGTGTTGGCTCTTATCCGGTGGGTAATTAAATGAAGACATGCCATTAGTATGAATGTAAAACAACAGTAGAAGTAAGATCCTGAAGGAAGAGAATTGCATTTTATAGTTATTAGTCACGGACGGTCCATCATGGAAGGCATGGATGGCTGTAATAGCTCCCTGTTATCTTATGCCAGACATACAATGTGGTGTAGTGCTATAACACCAGGATGTTCATACTTACGTTTGTTAAGACTGATGATAGCAAGCTTACTGAACAGTGTAAAATGATACGGGAAGGTTGACCACACCAGTCAACAATAGTACTGAGAGTGTCTGCGGGTATGCTTATTACTAATGTCTATATTGGACTTTAAAGAAGATTATTATGTAGTGGCATACTGCTGCTATAATAGAGGTTACTCTTTACCAATTCATAAGCTGAAGGCTGCTCCAGATACTGCTAATAGCTATACTGTGGTTTAAGTTCTGTATCTTAAGATGTAGCCTGTAGTTTAATAGGTAATAATATTATCTAGGAATAAAATATTATAGCTTAGGGTTAGGGTTAATTACATTCCTTACTTAAACTGTAACACTTTACGATAAACACCACAGGGCTTCTTTATTCTCACAGGTAACCTGTGTAAGGTATAAGCACTTCACTCTTAGGGAAATTTTAAGTGTGTACAATCTTTGCTCCTACTAAGAAGTCACTTATACCAGAGTATGCTCATTAAATTACTACACGATAAGCGGCTGAAACTGGGTTTAAACAAAAATCAGCCTCCCACACGAACATTACAACTGGGCATCACCACCATTTGACACAACCCTTTGGCACCACCCTTCGACACTGACTTCGAGAGTCTTACCACATGACACCCATTTCTGCCTCCACATTGATTCATCCCACCATATCACCTGCGGACAATTGCTTTGCACCACACTGTCGACAGAACCTATCCGTATCTTGACGGAAAACGCCGCACTGAGTACAGTATTGAGCTCTGGGACCTGGGGCTGGGCTGGAGATTGGACCCTTCTGGGGTCTCTCCTCCACAAATTCGGTTGCCAATCGGTAGGCTGGTGCTGGTTCAAAAACGGTTCGGGCATCGTCAACTGAGTTGTAGAGTCCCATATCCCGTGTTTGAACTTGAACCACTGGGTATGTCTCATTGTACTGCGGCTGTTGCGGAGTTTGCATTACAGTATTGCTCTGCTGAGCAGCCTGTTCTTGTAATGCAGCCTTTCTCATGGCTTCGTCGACGGCGCGCTGGGTTCTCAGTTCTTGCCGTTCATCTTCGTACCTTCGTAACTCAATCTCTCGCTGTATCTCACGGTCGCGCTCATTTGCCGCGAGTTCCTGATTCCGTACCTCATGCTTGGCTGCTGCTCGAGATGCGCCGACAACAACAGCAGCGCCTAGAATAGGCCTTCGGCGACGTCCAAACATTTCAAAAATTGAGGTTTGATGATGGTAATGCGTTTTTATCGATAAGGCTTTCTAGGTTTTGCAGCTCTGGGAGCCCCGGTCTTTATGAACATTCCCAAACGTGTTGATGACATTCAAAGGGCTATATATTATAATTGGATTATGCACTCAGCAGTCAATAAGACCTTCAGCTGTTGGAACCCCAACTACTGGAGTCAATTTTGAAATACGAGTAGATCTTGCTCAATGGAAAGTTAAGACTTGTAGGTCTATACTGTGGCATAATGACTTTTAAGTGTGACTGCCTCAAGAGACCATTCCGCAGGTGATCGGCAGGCAATGCGAGTCGGAGTGACAACGGAAAATTATAAATCGCCCTAGAACACATTGCTGTAACAAGTAAAATAGTACTGGATGCATCTGGAACACGTCAAAGTGATAACGTGGCTTAAGGGTCTTAACTCACGCACCTGTCGTCATGCTATTTGTACCTGGTGTACAGCCAAGTCTCATTGGTGTATCACATGCTAATATCGATGTGGTGGTATTTTGCTAGCCAAACTCTCATCCAAGTCAGGAACTCTTACTACTGTCAACTTCTTCAATTTAACAAGTAGATACATCTACTTACATGCCGAGCCTTCCGACCTCCAGCAAGGAGACGAAAACAGTGTTCAATCACTACACATTCCATCGCTCAATACGCGCCACGCCAGCTCAAAGACTTTCCAGAATCCTCTATATCTTCAGAATCTGTTAAACGACTATGACCTTGCTCTATAAGAAGGCGCTGGTTATTAGAGGTACCTTAGGTATTAGAGTGGCTCTTATATTAAAGCTTATTATAAATAGCATTAAGGTTATAGTAGTTAGTTGCCGATAGAAGCGTCTAGAAGCTTTTATAAAGACTTATAGATCTAACTCTTTAAGTGCTATTACTTTTAATATAATAAACCTTATTAATATTAAGCCCTTTACTAATATAATTATTTAGTTAAATCTAGACCTTAATTATATTATAATTAGTATAAATATATAATATAGCTTTAACTTCTTTTAGTTAGAGATAATAGACTTTTTACTTCTTTAGGATAAGCTTATAATAAATTATATTTCTACTATTTATTTAATAATAATATTCTTACCTTATTTAAAAAAGGAGCCTTATAAGAATATTATATTTATTAATACTACCTTAAGATTAATTCTAACTATAAGCTAAATATTAAATTATAATATATTTAAAGCTACTTTTTATACTTTTATAATAGATATTTAATACTAACTATAAGATAAAGGGTATCTTTTATATATAATAAAAGTATTTCCTTTTATAGTATAAATTAAATTATATAATAAAGATAATTAATTAGACTTAATTAATAGAAAGGATATTAATATACTACTAATTAACTTTATTAATTAAATATATAATAGTTTAGTTAAAGGTAGTAATTAATTTGCAATTAGTTTATAGGAGGACCTGTTTAAGGAAGGAGGATAGGAGTTTTAAAGGGGGTAAATATATAATAAAGCGAGATACTACTTAAATAAAGTATTAGTAGATTTCTTATGCACTTAGTATATTTCTTAACCTTATATCTATTAGTCTATAGGTAATTTAAGTAAACTATTATAAAGAAAACTATAATATATTTAATAAGCGAGCTATCTAAATAAATAAGCTGCCTAAAAATCTTAACCTTCTTTATTATTTAAATAATAAGATTCCTATAATCTATTTAATTAATTAAAATTAATTACTATACTTTTCTTTAAATACCTTTAAAACCTCTTAATAGGTCTTTATATTATATCTAGTCTTACTATATATTCTATATCGCTAAATACTTAGCCTAATTAACTTTTCTTAATTACTACTTTATAATAATTTTATAACTACTTAAGTATTAATATCTATCTAATTAATTACTTATAATACCTTTTATATTATTATTAT
>NC_031953.1:22361-50720 GCF_000303195.2 Fusarium pseudograminearum CS3096 | reverse complement strand
TAGATAATTAAAAACTAATTAATTAGATAGTATAAATATAAGGTAAGGGATTTTTAGGCAGCTTACTTATCTAGGCAGCTTACTTATTAAATATATTATAAGTAATAAGTTAGACTACTATAAATGTTATATAAGATAGTAATAAGGAATAGTAAAAGGCTTGAAATGTGTATTAGTTTATTTAGAAAATAGGCTTCTTATATGGAGTGAATGAAAACTTGTCTTGACTGAACTTACTCTTGATAACACTTTGTAGGAATTCCCAGATGTTCAGAAGCTCCAGTAGCTGACGGAGCTGTAATTGATCCTGGTACTATTAGGAAAACGGAGAGTGAATGATTTATACTACAGTTAATCATCTTGGACAGTAATTATATAGTGACAGGGTGCCCTGGTTCTTGTTACGGTACGATAATATACAAAGAGAATAATACTATAGGGCCAGCTCTTATATAACGAGTTCTGCATTCTATTGTATTTCTGCAGTGTTTCTATTATTAACTTAGCTAGCTATTCAATTAATTTCCCCTATAGTACCGCCTGCGCTTTGAAAATAGTCTCTGGGGTCTACCTCGTATAATACCGCTTAATATGGCCTTAGGTCTCGGGTTGTGAAATTACATGTTCCCCAGTTGAGATCATATTAATGGTCAAATCCCCATTGTTACCAACCTTATCCATCGTGACCTTTTTATACGCTAGATCTCAAAAGATTGTGGACTATAGACATAGTGTTGAGGTAATATTAGGGCTCAGTGAAAGGATCGTCTGGAAAAGTGCCTTGGAACTTAAGGTAGTGTGAAGAGGAAAATATTCAAGCCAACTTCTTCACCTAAATGACTTACAGGCACCCGCCTGTTATGGGTACCAGACATATCATTCAACTTACAAAGGATGTAAAAGCACGGAATGAGGCATGTCGTACCAAGGGAACTCCGAGGCGCGAGAGTTTAGGTGACTATTCACCCACTGTGTTCATAGCCTACGGTCTGTCACATCTTACATCTGTCACAGCGACTTAGAACAAATGTGAATTGATATGAAGGCTATCATGGGAGCACCACCATGCTCACACAATTGACAGAGTATCTTGAAAGGGTCTGCGACACCTCTCAGGGCGTGGCTGCTCATCATTAACAGAAATGACGCATTATGAAGTGTATTAAACTTAACAGGTTTATCAAGTAATGAGCCACTTCGTCACGATTATGTGTTCAACTTATGGCAATATGGTTCGTTTGCCCAATTCGCAACGATCGTGAAACTCTCCTCCCAACACTTACACAAACGTAAGTCGCAATGCTTCACACCACCTTGTATTAGGGTTGTCCCGTCTGTAAATTCTGATAGTCTGGGGTGTGGGACTTTATCATGCAAGGTGGAAATACGCCTCATTTTAGACTTTAGACCATACCATCAGATCAGGTCCTGGGGGTAGGAGGGGTAGGAGGGGTAGATATTAGTCAGTTCAACTTGACAGACAGGCATGGCGCAATCAAACATCTTGCAGGCTGATGTAACATCCCCTCTTTGTGGATGCAGCTTGAGTTGCACATGTAACATTTTACCTGTACTTCAGTTCAGTTTCGTAACCATGTTGTAATATTTGACACAGTTGCCAGACAGGGTTAACCTTACCGATGACATTGAAGGGCAAGAGATGGCTTCCACTTTGTCATGATGATATGGGAGTTAAAGGCAATACTAATGGTGGTGTGAGACTGAACCTGCAGCAGGATCTCCTTTGGAACGCTGGCTATGGACGATGAAGTCGACCATTCACTACGTTAAATCTTCCCCGAAATTAACTCTTATGAGCACTTAACAACTTGTTATCATCCTTCTGTTCAAGGAAAGTAAAGTCGTCTCCCCTCTTTATTCTCGGTTTCGCAATCAACAACTTGGTTAAGTCACTTCGTGACCTTTCACTTGAAAATGGATTTAGCTGAGTTTGACTTCGAAGTCATCCGGGACACAAGTCCATGCCTTTCTCTGCCGTTTACACCCCGAGAGGAACTACCAAGTATGGATCGCTCCTACCTGAGGGGCATAGTTGATATGGGAAGGTATGTGGTTCATTGAATCAAGACTGCGTAACGACAACATAGTGAATCGGCTATCTGTACAGAGATAGGAGAGGATTGGATCAATGTGATCGTCAAAAACTCTAGACTGACTGGCTGGCTATCTAGTAACGGTATTCGATTTTCAGTTACGGATTTATCTTCACCCTTCTCCCGGATTCTTCCGACAATCCATGTTTATCGTGTCGATATTTCACTCTACGACGCCCAATTCGATCCAGAGACTGGTCACAAGATACCCATTCCCTCTGACGTCATTGGTGAGGTTACTGCTGCATTGAACCGTTTCAAGATTGTATGTGCCGACCTTAAGGTTCCTGAGAGTCAGATTCATGTAGTCGCCACTGAAGCAACACGCGCTGCTCTCAACTCTGCTGAATTCCTCAATAGAATCCATGCGGACACCGGGCTTTCTGTTGACTTGCTCCCGAAAGAAGAAGAAGGGCGCATTGGCTCTTTGGGTGTTGCAAGTGGCTTCTCTGATATTGGGGGCCTCATGATGGACCTAGGAGGGGGCAGCACACAGATCACCTGGATCATATCACAGGGTGGTAACGTGAGGATTAGCGATCGAGGGTCGATTAGCTTTCCTTACGGGGCGGCAGCCCTCACGAAAACTTTGGAGGACCTGAAAAGGGGGAAGTCCAAGCACGAAGCAGACAAGGCGCGAGATAGGCTGTATCAGGAGATGAAGACAAATTTTGAAAATGCATATCAGAGGCTGCAGGTGCCTGAAAGCTTAGTGGCCGAGGCAAAGGAGAATGGTGGGTTTCCTCTGTATCTTTCAGGGGGCGGCTTCAGAGGATGGGGCTACTTACTTCTGTATGTGAGTCAAAGTGGCCAGACACCCTACCCCATTTCAATCATCAATGGTTACACAGTGGGCAGGGAGAGGTTCGAGAATACCAAAGCAATGGAAGAGGTTGCTCGGACTGCACATTCCATCTTCAGGGTCTCCGATCGGAGACGAAAGCAAGTTCCTGCCGTCGCGTTTCTTATCAACGTTTTGTCTAATGCAATTCCACATGGAATTCGACTTGCGCACTTCTGTCAAGGCGGAGTACGAGAAGGCCTTTTGTTCAAAGAGCTTCCGCCCAGTATCAGAGCTCAGGATCCATTGGAGGTTACTACACAACGATTCGCTCCAGAATCAGCCGAGATGCTATGTAACCTTTTGATGTTTTCTTTTCCTGCGCCCTCCAGAGGAGGCAGTCGCAGATTCCCAGACTCCATCAGCAAGCATGTTATACGTGCGTTTGCAAACACCATGTATGTTCACACCATCATGGATAAAGAGCTAGCTTCTACGACGGCTATGTATAGCACAAGCACCGGTCTCCTCGCTTTTACTCGCGGGGTATCTCATCAAGATCGGGCAAGGCTTGCCCTTATGTTGGAATCACGTTACATGGGAGAGCTGCCCCCACGCGAGTCAAAGTTCAAGGAAGCGCTTCAATCTATCATTTCACCTGAAGAGGTGTGGTGGACTGCATATCTTGGGAGAGTGGGATATCTGCTCGGCCGCCTCTATCCTTCAGGCAATGTTGATGAAAGCAAACCTCGCGTCGTTCTCTCGTCTCAATGGGCTTGGGACTTGGGACACAAGAAGAAGGGGCAGGGGTTGCAGCTGACAATTTCGGTGCAAAGAATGAAGGAGGATCCCGCGAAATTGAAGAAGGCATTGAGGGACCATGTAAATATAATTGAGAAGATTGGTAAGAAGAAGAATTGGGCCGGGGGTCCGGATGGATGGGGAATGAAAGTAAAGGTAAAGGTTGTAGAAGAAGATATAATGTAGCTTATATTTAAGCAATAACCAGTATTCTGGTTAGTATCTGTTTCCAGGTTCTCCCCTACAAAGAGGGGAAGCCGGATTTAGATTTCTTCAATCAATCAACAAGTCATTCCACCTACGATTCAACAATATCTTAATAAGGCCCTGATCGATACGATCCGTACGGGCTATTCATCCATGAAGGATAGAGGCAGAAGATACAATGATAAAAATAGGTACCCTATAGGGCCCAACAAAGATAACTCTGACTTATGTAAAGTCCCTTTTTGCCCCATTTTGCACGTATAAATATCCCGTATGGATCGTATTGATGAGGGCCTAAGCTTTTTGAAACTGCTGAAATTTAATCTCAAGCAGGCGTTGGCTTGGCGGACCAGGTAATCGTGGAATGTCACTCGGACTACGCTGGGTTGGTAGGGTGTCCCCACCTCAAATCATCTTTACGTTTATACACTTCAGCCTCATGTGCTCTGCATTGCGTCGAACTGAATCATCCTTGTCATCTATCTACAAAATGATTTAATCAGGCGTAATGTGGCGTAATCATGATTGGGTCCATACAGTATACCAACCTACCACGGCAAAGCGGAGACGATCAGCTCATGGATGCATCGTAGGTTTCGTCCCAAGAGAAGCTGCTACTATTAGTCAACAGCGATAACGGCCAACATCATTCCGTACTCACCAACGTAGGCCCAACATCATGGAGAGCCATCTATCAACACAACCGGACATAAGAACAACAATAAAGTTCCATTCCCCTTTTCATATAGGGATTAACAAACACGCTAAATCGCTCCTCTTTACAACTTCTCTTTATCATACTAGGTGATGTCATTTATTCTATTCACGCTCCTCTTGTGTCTCATACTGCGAAAACCCAACCTATTCAAGGCGCAAAATTCGGTTCCAAGTCTTTGTACTTGTCAAAAAGTTCACTTTTATAATATCCGTTTGCTTCTCGTCAGAAATCATGGAGGCTAGTGTTGTCACCTCATGTGGACTAGAGACTACGTTGCGTTCCGGCCATCTAACTCAGCGATATCGTGGAGTTGATTCCAAACGCGTTGGATCTCTTATACCACCATACTCTCAGCCAGACGATCTGAAAGAGCACAGTTTCCCCACAACCTTGAGTAGATGTGCTATGACCACGGCAGGACTAGCAGAGTCCTCAGAGCACATCCTGCCTCCCCGTTCACTGATACCGCGGTTAGAGCTTGGTTGTGGAGGTTCGATGCGAAAGAGATGGCCTACTGCAAAGCGCAACTACCTTTCACCGCTCAGTTCCAGCAACGAACATACACAAATAAAACAAGGAGCATTTCGGCAAAAGCCTTGCCTGAACTTGCAGCGGACTGGTCAGGATTCCGAGAATACAATTAACAGACTACCCAAGACCGTCCATTTTGACCAGGATTTGGAGCGTATTTGTTTCTTTCTCAAGACAGACCAGCCAAGTATTGTTGCTATCTCTCCTTGTTATGTCGCGGATAATCCACGTTTCTACGACAATGTAGCCGGCACGCTTGTTCCCCGAGAACCTGAGTGGGATATGTCGACCCCTAATTTTCCCGAGCAAGACTCAACGCGCAGGGAGATGCCCGTAAGGGTTCAAAGAGTTTTCTTTTCCGGTCGACGGAATGTTTTGGTCATTTTTGTCGTGGTGGCTGACTTGGCATGCGAGAAATTTATTACTTGTCACTTTACCAGAGACTGTTGGAAAACGGTTTCCGAAACGCCTGCCCAGTATTATCGTGCTTCAAGCGACAGGGGTGGACTGAAGTATGAGAAATTTGTTATGAGTATTGCGTTCCCTAGAGATGATGATCTTGAATCTGGTCCATTACTATTTTGTGTACGTTATTCTGTTAATAAGGAGGAATTCTGGGACAACAACTCGGGCATGAACTTCGAAGTAGACTTCCATAGACGAGCGAGTCGGGAGTCCGGTCACGTTTATTATCAGCAGTGAGTAAACGTTAGGACGCATCCCGTTGTGCAGTCACGCTATGGAATAATTAAAAATGATCGTTTTGCGTTAAAAGCATGTCCCTCCCATATCATGTCATGAATGATCTGATGCCCTGTCAGATTGCGGTATCGAGGGACCCTGATCACTAACGCCTTTTAGTATTGGGTCCGAGGTCCACGGAGTTCTAGGCTGCAGATATGCCTCCTCATCCTCGTGTGGCGCAAATGGCATGTGTAAGTTCCGAGGCAATACGGAATCTAGAAACTTTATTTGTTAGGTCCTGTCTGTTTCATAAGCACTAAATTGGACGAGGGGCTTATTAGTCCCACTTGGATTTAGCGGCTCTGTACCTGAACGAAAATGGAATTAGGTGAGAGGGGAAAAAAGAAAAAAGTAAAAAGCAATGTGACAAGGCTAGACTCAATTGATATTTAGCTTTTGTACAGGGCTTGTTATCTCCGGCCCAAGCGTGAAGCGGAAATACAGGCGGGATAGCAGTGGACGGTAATATGGCTTTTATGGGTTTAGGGCTTAGCCAAGCTTTACTTGAAACGGTCCGTTGACGATGGTACATTGATGTCAATCTATCACTTGTCAATCGCTGTCATGTACGACAACGTGGTAAGAACACAGTTTCTTCAAGTATTAAAGTCGAAAGTTACTCTCGTGATTTACGAACGGACTTCTTTCAACACCCACTACTCAGTTATTAAAGGACGATCGACAGCCAGACACACCATCATTACCATCAATGCTTCACTGTTGCCGAGCTTGACCTCAACCAATCGTCTCATCTGAATATCAACGTATCAGTTCGATATTCAGAGGTCCATTCAACAGAGACCAGAGAACTGCCTCCAGTACCCGGATATTTGAAACCACAGATAACGAGATTGAAAGCAACCATGGAATTCGGAGAACCCTTGCCGGGCGTTTGGATCACGGAATTCACTGATCCACCTGGTAGCAATAGTACTACGGGAGCCCATCAGCTGGTTGGCAATACTGTACTCAATCCTCCTTTATTACCACAGGAGGGGCCATGGAACGTTTCTGCACACCCTCTTCTTCCACCCACATGTGACAGCTCCCACCTAGCACCATCGTCAAATCGAGATCTTGGGTGGTATGGAAGTTCGAATTCCACAGAGGCATGGATGCACACAACAAATTTCGGAAATTTCCCCTCGACGCCGTCTGATTACGGACTTCTCCCTTACGGACCAACCCCTCACGACAGACAACAACAACCATACTCGCCAGAAGAAGAGACGACACCCCTTTCTGCTACATCTTGTGATACGGGTGCGGGGTCATCTGAAAGTGATCATAAGCAGGCTAAAAGCTTGTCTACGGGAAGGAAGCGCTTGTCCTGGCGAAAAGGCGAGGGTTCGGTCGACAAAATGAAAGCTGGCAGATATAAGAGAGTGTTGGAACGGAATAGGGTAGCTGCGGCAAGATGCCGTGGACGAAAGCGCGATGAACAGGAGATACTAGAAACGGAATTGGAGGAGGCAGAAACGCGGCATCGAGAACTTTCTGCTTACTACAGTGTTTTGAAGGACGAGGCGTTCATGGTCAAGTCCGAAATACTTCAACACAGCAGCTGTGGTTGCGTGGTGATACAAAGATACATCAAAGACGCGGCGCACAAAGTAGTGGAAGAATCCGTGTCATCCGACACGAGTCCAGATGCATATGCTGGTGAGGTGGGTTACACAGATTGGGGCTTCTACTTCCTGGGAGTGGGGGAAATTGTCTAAGTTCTATTGGCCAATCTGTAATTTCAAACGCTCTACTGCTTACCTCTTACATAATTGGACAGGTGTTGATAGAGAGTTGGCAAAGTAATACCGACGATAAACTTTAAGCCTAATGCATGGTCTCGGGTTTTGACAAATGACACATCCTTATTTACTGCTTATATCCCATGATGAAGTGACGAGGGACTGGAAGAGTGGGTGCCACATGCATGTCAAAAAGCCCGAAGCCATCGGAATAATTTGATTGGACCCTCTCTATGGAGCGCTCTAGACCCTTACCTTGTACCTGCTTTGTCATTCCACTCAAGGTAAGAGCAGTTCATTGGTATACAAGGACCATTTTGGTTGAAGAAGTGTGTAGTAGTTTTCAAGGCGATGCGGACCAGCAGCCGGCGAAGAAGTTTACCGTTGACAGTTTGATGGTCAGTTCCATCATGCTGAGTCGGAATACTGTTTGTTGTAATATCTAGAGAGGATGTAACAAAAGCGCTGCTTGAAACGAGAAAGAATTATATGCTTTGCGATCTTGGGATGTTCTGGAATTAATTAGATGTTTAGAGTGGATTGCAATGAGACAAGCGAGCGCGTTTGTTTGTTTCGGATTAATGTAAAGACGTGCCGAGAGTCTTGTCCTGCTTTAGGTTAGGTCCAGTTTCAGCTTGTGCTATTAGAGTTTATATTAATACGTCATAATGAGATTATTCTATTCCCTCGATAAGCAGCCACACGTAACGGCAGGGCCGCCACGTTAACTTACACCAGCTCAGGAGGGTGTGTTCAGAAGCATTCCGATTTATCGACGAAGTGGTTACTGAAAATCCTTTTCTTAATCATATGATAAGTATTGGTAGACCTGACATGTACCTCTGTAGATACCTTATACTTTGTTCAAGCTACCCCATTAATAAGAACAGGCATCGCCGCGAAGGGATATATCATTTGAATTTCTTTTCCTCTCTTACGTTACAATATTCTTGTGTTTATAAAGTGTACACAGATAAGCAGTATGAACACAAGCAAGAAACAGTCAGAGGCTACGGAGCATCACGAAGTTGTCGATCCTGCCTTGATAGACATCCCCACATCCCAGCATCCTCCCCAAAGTCGCCAAGATGAGTCTCAAGACGCGATTTTACAGAAGTTAGGACTCGTGGATGAAACTCTGAATCCATTGAACCCAACCTTTGACTTTGAAAAATGGTCTCAAGCACTCGTCAACCTGCGGAGCAGACTCAATCTTCCAACTCCACCGCGTTCCGGGTTTTGTTTCAAAAATTTGTCTGTTAATGGAAGTGGCCCGGTTGTTGAGCAACAAGATACTCTATGGACACTACTTACCCAGTCGTTCAATATCCGGTCCTGGTTCCGCTCGAAGGAGACCAGGTGTATTCTTACTGCCCTTGATGGAGTCGTCCAGAAGGGACAGCTACTCCTTGTCCTAGGCCGTCCCGGTAGTGGTTGTTCAACTTTTCTAAAGACCATCGCGGGTGAGATGCAAAGTCTGGAGATCAACTCATCCTCCGTTCTTCATTACTCAGGTACAGCAAACATCAGGCACATCGCAATGCATAGTTAACAAGACTAGGCATACCACACCAAGTAATGTCTCGGGACTTCAAAGGCGAGTTAATCTACAACCAAGAAGTAGACGAACACCTCCCCTACCTAACAGTTGGTCAAACCCTCGAATTCGCCGCTGCTATGCGGACCCCACGGGCAAGGCTTCCAGGAATAACACGCAAAGAAAGAATAAACCATGTTGTCCAAGTCATGTTGACGATATTTGGTCTATCGCACACCAGGCATACAATTGTTGGAAATGACTATGTACGAGGAGTTTCTGGTGGGGAAAGGAAAAGGGTTTCCATTGCTGAGACTGCACTTTCTGAAGCTGCTATATCGGCGTGGGATAATTCTACTCGAGGCCTGGATGCCGAGTCTGCGCTACATTTCATTGCTCGCCTACGAACTCTTTCCGATTGTATGAACCATGCACGCTAAAGTTATGACGATTCACTAATCATGTTATAGTAACTCAATCATCTAATGCGGCAGCCATATACCAATCGTCGGAATCTATAATTAACCTGTTTGATAAAATATTGGTCCTCTACGAAGGGCGAGGAATCTTCTTCGGTCGTATTTCTCTAGCTTCAGGCTATTTTGAACGCATGGGTTGGTATCGCCTTCCAAGGCAAACAACCGGAGACTTTCTAACCGCAATAACCAACCCCGAACAAAGGCAAGCCAAAGCTGGACAAGAGCGCTCAGTACCTAGAACCTCTGAAGAGTTTGAGCAGTACTGGCGAGCTTCACCTGAGTATTCGACATTGATGGAAGAGATTGATGAGTATCAGAAGAACTTTTATGAAAACAGCAACGTTACGCAAAAGCGATTTGAGGAGATACGCGGGAAGTTGAAAGCAAAGGGAATGTTGAAGAAAGCTTCACAAACAATTTCATACCCAATGCAAATTGCTCTTTGTGCAAAAAGAGCAACACAGCAAATCTGGAACGACAAAGCATCAACCTGCACAACTCTGATTGGAGAGATTGTCATTGCGCTTGTTGTAGGATCAATATTCTACGGCACCCCAGAGACTACAGACGCGTTCTTCTCTTACGGATCTGTGCTCTTCTTTTCAGTCCTTCTCAACGTTCTTATGGCCGTGACAGACACACACAATCTTTACAAAGGGCGCTCTGTTATGGCTAGACAGTCGTCATATGCTTTTTATCGACCGTCTGCTGATGCGTTTGCAAGTGTTCTAGTTGACATTCCTACAAAGTTCGTCGTTGCTGTCTTTTTCAATGTCATTCTCTACTTCCTCTCTGGTCTTGCAAAAACTGCATCTCAATTTTTTATTTTTTTCCTCTTTGTTTTTGTTACTACTATAGCTATGTCTATGATCTTTCGGACGATTGCTGCTACAACAGTCTCCCTTCCTCAGGCTATGGCAATATCTGGGTTTCTTGTACTTGCACTCGTTACCTATACAGGCTTTGTCATTCCCAGTCCTGAAATGCACCCATGGTTCAAATGGATCTCTTATATAAACCCCCTCGCTTATGCCTTTGAGGCTTTGCTTGTTAATCAAGCTCATGGGACTGACTATCCCTGTTCCAACCTTGTGCCCTCCTATCCAAACCTTGTGGGCGAGACATTTGTTTGTCCCGTACCTGGATCTGTGGCTGGGGAAATTTATGTTAATGGGGATTCATGGTTTAAAACAAGTTTTGATTACAGCTACTCCCATCTGTGGCGCAACCTGGGTATTATTCTCGGTTTCTTATTCTTCTTTTTGGTCATATACCTTTTGGCTACAGAGCTCAACGTGAACTCCTCTGTCAGCATTGAAGTCCCAGTTTTTCTACGCGGCCGTGTTCCAAAAACCGACGCGAAACTCAAAGCCAGGGTTGACATAGAGCAACCGATGATGATCAACAATCCACCAAGCAAGATTACCTCTGGCAAACCGACATACACAAAATCAAATGACTCCGTCTTCTACTGGAGGAAATTGATCTTCGATGTCATGATCAAAGGGAATTCAAGGCGGCTCCTGGGCGGACCGTCCGGCTGGGTCAAATCAGGTTCCCTTGTCGCCTTGATGGGCGTGTCGGGGGCTGGAAAAACGACATTACTCAATGCCCTTTCTCAGAGAATGTCCTCTGGTGAAGTCCATGGCGAGTTCGGTGTTGATGGAAGGCCATTACCGGCGTCATTCAAGACTGATGTTGGCTATGTCCAGCAGCAAGATGTCCATCTTGAGAGTACAACTGTACGTGAAGCGCTACAGTTCTCAGCGATGTTGAGACAACCTCGCAATATACCAAAAAGCCAAAAGCTTCAGTCTGTGGAAGAGACGATTCATCTGGTTGGTATGGACGAGTTTGCTGATGCTATTGTTGGATTCCCTGGCAAGGGACTTAATGCAGAGCAACGCAAGCGTTTGAGTATTGGTGTCGAGTTAGTTGGAAAGCCATCCCTGCTGTTGTTTCTGGATGAGCCAACTTCAGGACTCGATAGCCAATCCTCAGAAGCAATATTGAGCCTACTCCAAAAGTTAGCCTTGGGAGGGTTGGGGATTTTGTGTACGATTCATCAGCCAAGTGCTATGCTGTTCCAGAGGTTTGATAAATTGTTGCTTATGGCGCAAGGTGGCAAGGTTGCCTACTTTGGAGATATTGGGGAGAGTTCGGGCACGGTGGTTGGTTATTTCAATGAACGCGCACCACGGAAGTGTACCGACGACGAAAATCCCGCAGAGTATATTCTGGATATGATTGGTAATTCCAAAGATGATGAGTTGGACTGGCCTCGTTTATGGAGTACCTCCCGAGAGGCTACCTCAGTGGAAACTGAGCTGGAACGCATTTCACATTCGTCAACCTCCAAATCATCACATGAACACGATGTTCAAGACCAACAACGAGGCGCCTACCCTGTCCCCCTGATCTTGCAGGTACCAATCGTGTTGAGACGCGCAATGCAACAAAACTGGCGGTCACCAACATACATTGCCAGTAAATTTGCATTAGGCGTCGCAGGCACCTTATTCATCGGCTTTTCGTTTTTCCAACCTAGTAATTCTATCATTGGAATCCAAAACGCCATTTTCTCGATTCTCATGGTTTGTGCCATGTTTAGCAGCTTAGTGCAACAGGTAGAGTTTTGCGACCTTCAGAAATCTACACGGCTAATGGTGGTGTTGCAGATTATGCCGAGATTTGTCATGCAACGTACTATCTATGAAGTTCGTGAGCGTCATTCTAATATGTACTCATGGATTGTTCTTATTCTGGCCAACATCATCGCGGAAATCCCATATCATATTATCCTTGGTATAATCAGCTTTGCGATATTCAACTACACAGTTTTCGGAATACGCTCTTCTGAAGACCAAGGGCTGGTTCTTCTATTTGTTGTTTATTTTTACATCCTTGTTGGTACGTTTGCAGCCATGGTCATTGCGCCATTGCCCGATGCGACTACAGCTGGTCGCGTGACAACAGTCCTATTTTCTATGATGCTTCTATTCGCTGGTGTTTTTCAAACTCCAACTGCTCTACCTGGTTTCTGGATATTTATGTATCGCGTTTCGCCCATGACATATCTCGTTGGCGGCGTGTCTGTTAGTGGGCTTGCCGGTGATACAATCATTTGCTCCGATTCTGAGCTTGCTATCTTCCAGCCTCCAACCGGTGAGAGCTGTGGGTCATACATGCAGCAATACATTCACCAAGGAGCATCAGGAGCGCTGCTCAACCCTGAGGCTACAGATGATTGTTCTTATTGTCCTATTCGAGATACCGATCAGGTCTTGGCTCGCTCTGGTATGTATTATCAGGACAGATGGAGAGATTGGGCACTTGGTTTTGCTTATGTCATTTTCAACATCGCTGCTACCTTTTTGCTTTACGCACTGTTCAGATTAGCCCTTTGGAGGATGGGAGTTCAGAGGGCCAAAGAAATGTTTCGAAGGTATGGACGTCATGCACGTGTTTAAAGAGGTAACATTGTCTCAAATCTCGACACTTAGAGATTGTAACTAGGACATTAGCCTTCTTAGCGAATCGTTTGTAGCTCCACCGTACAACCGTCTCTCAAACCTTACCCAACACGATCAGATAAGATTTTCGGTGATATTTACACTTTGCAAAGGGCATTATGACTCCTTTGCCCACACATAACCTTACCCAACACGCTGCTGTACCTCGATAATTTATCTTATCTCCTGACCCTTGTTTTCTCCTGTCAACGACAGCTGAAGCCTTTCCATCAGCCTTCCCAGAATCCATTCACTCTCCCCATTAGTACTTATCAAAGGGCTCTGACTTCCAATCCACGACCATTTTCTCAAGACAGTATGGTCGCACTCCTGCTGGTGAACGCTGCCATGTGTTCTTGGATCACTCTCATCTTCTCCGATAAGCTTGAGATACCAGGCCCATTGTTCGAAAGTATAGTGATGAGGCTGGGTCTCCTTAAGGTGGCCCAAAATCTCACGAATCTCGGATATCAAAAGGAGTTGTAGGTGAACCTGTGTGGGAAGGTCGCCAACGTTATTCTGCGAACGAGAGGTAAAGTCCACACGAGGTTGAGTGTTCTGTGGATCCAGTATCGCGAAAAGAGGTTGATGGGTAGGCAATTGTTGACCAGTGGCTTTTGAAGATGCTCCTCTATTATCAGGTTTATTGGTGTTCCATGTGAAGACTTTGCCAAATGTGATTTTGTTAATAATAGTCTTCAAATTCATCAAGAATCCACGATCATCCGGCAGAACCGTAACTTTTCCGACGAGAATAGTTCCATCTCGGATAGTCCTAACCACAGTATCACTGGCATTTGATATGAGAATCGTCATAGTTGGCAGAGCAAGAAGAGACCAAAAGACATAGAAGGATCTTCCGAGATTAGACTTTGGCGATAAATCCCCATATCCAATTGTCGTCCAGGCCACGAAGCAGAAATAAATGGCATCAAAGTATGTCCAGCTTTGTTGGGCCTCCTCAGCTTTCTGGAAGACGCAAGCCCCTATGAACCATAGAGACAGCCACAAGAACGTCGAAATCGCCATCGCAACCCATCTTCTGCGTGTGGAAGACCTGGCCTGAATTCTCCGCATTAACTGGAATTCAGTTTTACGGCGTTCAAACTCGCGTCCTTGCACTTCGATTGACCTTCCACGGGGTATTTGCGAGTCTTCATAAATGGGATCCAATGTGTAACCCTCACCCTTTAGAATCATCTTCTTGATAAACTTGTCTTGCTTCCTGTTGTCTATCCTCGTCCTGATGCATCTCCTCGCGTTCTCAAGAATCAGAATCCTGACTGAGCTGATGACCAAGCCAAGAGATATAATCCCGGCTAGTGCGAACGGAATCAGGAGTCCTCTTCCAAGGTCAGTCGTAGGGTGGTAGTCCCCAAAGCCCACAGTAAAAAGCGTAACAACTGTCCAATATACAGCATCAAGGTAATCCCAGGACTCAATCTCAGAGAAAACATAGGCTCCAAGAAGCAGGTATATCAGGAGTAAGATGCTCTGAAGCATTAGGGTGCGTTGACTTACAGTTAGTGGCAGGCTCTTTTCATAGCGATTCGTATAAGCGCCCCAAAAGGTCAAAGCAAGGAGTGTTGCATCGGCAAAATAGAGTATAGCCGCAAACATGCCATAGTAGAAAGCCTGAGACCAGATGACATCTTCGTTAGATAGTCCTTTGTCTTTGAACGGCCGAGCGGCAGTAGCGCTGAGAGCGATGCGACAAATTGAAGAGGTGTACCTGTTTGCAATAAATGAGTATTGAACCAAATATTAAAAGGCTCTCGTACCATCCAACTATCGTGATAGGCAGAGCTAAACCGAAACGGACCCGTCTCGCCATGTGGAGAAGAAGGAAGAGATTCGCAATGATACCGATCAAGAGTTGGATAGCCTCTATGACCACTAACCTAAGTTAGAGCGTTAGCAAAGAATAACAGACGGACTACGATTTAGACCTACCATGAAGGATCAGGAATATCCACGGCACTCTGTATATCTGCCCCAGTAACAAGGCTTTGTCGCCACGGCTCAGCTAATGAACAGATACTAAATGCTGAAGCAACTGGACCTAAAGTGCCAGCAATCATCGGGAATGCTGTGGAGAGGAACCACCAACTTCTGCCCCAGATAAGAATCTCCCGTGTTAGTAGAAGTGTATCCATCAATCGCCGTCCATTCGGTGTTATGACCTACTTGCGACCGTTCGTGTCATTGTCCTTTGGTAGTTTTTCTCTATGCGCAGTAGAACTGCCAATGCTGGAATGCAAATGCTGATTGGTATTTGCTTGACCGATGTCCATGGCGGGTCGCTACCTGGGATACGTTTCAATAAGAAAAAGAAAATCTCAAGATCGAATCTGAAATCGGAACAGATTGAGTTATGGATTTCAACGTCGAGGTCCCCAGTGTTGGGTACCCTAAAGGCGATCTTTATCTGGTGCCATCGGGACTGAATGTGGTAGGTTCACCGTGGGACAGCAACTAGAATACCAATTCCTCCATCGGTTTGCAACTATGACTGAAAGGTCATTCAATTCTTTAGCCGCTCCACTACTGCAGATTCATTCCTCCCCGACAAGAAAAATCTTCTTGACGTAACGAGCTATTGGCCATGGCATTATTGGGGAATGGTACTTTGCACAATTAAGGCTTTCCTTATCCTGCCGACTAAGTCCATTACCAATACCCTGAACAGGTAGATCCAAGATGGTCTGCAAGTGTTAGAAGATGACAAAGTCTGTCGTAATAACAAGATTTCTTCCAGAGTCTGGGCTCTAGCTCAAGTGTTGGTGTTAAACCAGAGAATCTAAAGTGCCTCCGTGCCTCCGCTTCCAAACGGATGCGGCACAGTCAGATGTGGTTACATTTGCTTGGAGGCTCGCGTGCAAATCTCAGTGAGTCATAGCACTGTAATTTCTTAGTTAGCATAACACAGCTGATATGATACCATACATCCAAGGTTTCAAAGGCCAATCACAAATTTCCTCTAGAAGCCCAGATCGGTCGCCATTGCTACCCCTCACACCAGCATCAATGTCGACCTCCACATGTTTGCTATGAGTTGCATGAGTAGCATGATCTGACAAATCATTTGCAGATAAGGAATGGGAAGGGAAATTATATCAAAAATTGGCCAGGGTCTGGACCTCGGAGCATTGTTAGTAACATGATGGGTTGATGACGCTGATGATGCACGTCAAGAGATTTGTAAGAGTACTTAGGAAATTGGAACCAGCCTCAACATCAAGCTTACAAGCCCCGTTGGTCCAATTTCAACATCCTCAAACACAGGGCAACAAACTATATAGAAGTCCCTTCTCCTACGCATCGTAAGTTAGTAGACCACAGTACGAATGTCGGTAGCTACTACCTGCTCTTGAACAACCGAACCTCTTCAGATCAACTATTGGAATCACTCAACACCATGGCCACTCGGGAGCTTTTCGTGGTGATTCTAAACCATACCAACGAAGAACTCAATACCGAGCTTGAATGGCCAACTCTTACACATGGCCATTTTATCAAAGGCCCGGACCTTCCACCACCACAAACAATTCTTGCTGGCGAGAGCGGTATGTTGCGTTGCAAATCAAACCACTTAGGCGGAAAGATCGAAGGTTCAATTACGTACCGTATCGTCGGATTCGGACCAAGAAACGAAGTGGCATTTACATGGAGCCTGCCTTATGTTGGTGTGAACAAGTTTAGTGCTGCGTCGGCCATCCCTAACTTCAAGGTGCACGTTCTGGGTGGACATGGCAATCAAGCTGTTGTTGTCTTTGTACTAGGTGAGTCAGCTCTCCATGGGATAGATGCGCGTCCTTAGTAACACATTTAGAACCTAGCCAAAAGACAGATGGAGGGATGGAAGATGGTGGGGTGTTAGCTGCTGCTGCTAAATATTCTTTGAAGTGTGCCGAAGAACCTTTGACTGGTATAAGTCACCATTAGGTGAATGCCGTATTCCTGTCTCAAATTGAAACTCAAATGTGATAATAAAAGAGACCATGCTTTTGGCTGAATTAATGCACTACGTTGTGGCGGCACACCACCACCATGTACCCAGTTGCGGTGGCTGGGACATGGTCCAGCATGTATCTAATAGCAAACCTTATCGGGTTTGGAAGAGGTGCGTGATGATAAGGCCACGTAACAGTGTGCAGCACAAGTCTATGACGGTAGACGCACACTATGACATGCAATTACAGTGTGGCGAACTTCAACAAGTCGTTGTTTGGCCATGCGGTGTAAGGTCTATTCGCAGCCTCAAAAACCGTCGGTTTTCCTTTCAATCTGCTGTTACTCTTGAAGTTATTCACTTATTCAACGAAGGATATTCGTGGAGTTGTATATTGCTGAGTTTAGGATAATCTGTTATCATGTTCTTCACTCAACTGATCCACTTTGTGGTATTGCTGGCTCTAGCTACACGTAAGTGAATCTTGCGCAAGATCCACACCCCATCTAACGCATGTTCCAGTTCAACATTCAGCCTTCGCCAATGCTGAAGTCTTACCATTTCTTGGCCTGAGGGGAGCCCCAAATGCACCTGATGGCTACGCTCCAGGTCAAGTTTCTTGCCCAGAAATACGACCTACTATACGTCCGGCAGCCAATCTTTCATCCGAGGAATCAAAATGGCTGGAACAACGTGATAAAAACACGGGCGCCGCGTTGAGAAATATCCTAAAGAGATTCGATATCGGAAACTTAGACACAGACTCGTACCTGGATAGTATCCTAAGTGACGACGATGCCCTTCCACGAATTGGGATTGCTATCTCAGGCGGTGGTTATAGAGCCATGATGAACGGTGCTGGTGCTATCGCCGCGTTTGACAATCGGACCACCGGTTCCAGCAGCAAAGGCCACTTGGGTGGCATTCTTCAGGCTACGACATACCTGAGCGGTTTGTCTGGAGGTAGCTGGACAGTTGGAAGCTTGTACACGCAAAACTTCACATCGGTTGAGTCCATCATTTCTGCAAAAGCTGGATTTCTATCGACTCTTTGGCAGTTCGATGACTCCATTATCGAAGGTTTGTCAAAGCTTCATTTCTATCTGTAGAACGTTTTGTTGACCTAGAATCTATAGGTCCAGCAGGGTTAAGACGGTCACAGTACTATCGTCAGTTATACCAGGATGTGAACGACAAGGTGGACGCAGGGTTTAACAAAAGTATTACCGATTACTGGGGAAGAGCTTTGTCGTATCAGCTCGTCAATGCAAGCGATGGAGGACCAGGTAAACCTTCATCCGGTCCCATATTGATGAGAGTAACTAACATCGCTTGAGCATATACATTCTCATCGATTGCAAACGATACCGATTTCGCCACCGCAAAAACGCCAATGCCCATCATCGTTGCCATCGAACGGACAACGGGTCAAATTCAAATCGCCACCAACTCTACCATCGTGGAATTTAACCCATGGGAAATGGGCTCTTATGACCCTGGCCTTTCTGCCTTTGCACCTCTGAAATACGTCGGCTCGTCTTTCAATAATGGTATTCTCAAGCGAGGCAGCCATTGTATCGCCGGAGTGGATAATGTCGGATTCGTAATGGGCACATCAGCGTCATTGTTCAATCAGGCTTTTCTACAAATTGGAAAGGCCGACGACTCTCCAGACTTCTTAGTCAAGGCCATCAATAACACATTGGCGGATATTGGCGAAGAGAATAGAGATATCGCCAACTGGCCCAACCCATTTTACAAATACAACCCTAAAAACAATTCCAACGCTGAAACGACGATTTTGACACTCGTTGATGGAGGAGAGGACCTGCAGAACATTCCACTACATCCACTGCTTTTGTCAGAGCGAAAGGTCGATGCCATCTTCGCCGTTGATGGCTCCGCTGACACGAAAACACGTTGGCCGAACGGCACAGCTCTCGTAGCAACTTATCAACGATCCAAGGAAGGCACATCACCACAGAATAATGATTTCCCCGAAATCCCAGATCAGAACACCTTTGTCAATCTCGGCCTCAATAAGCAGCCTACATTCTTTGGCTGCGGTAACTCAACTGGCCCGCTAATAATTTATCTCCCCAACGCGCCATATACGACCCAATCCAACTTCACAACATTTGACCTTGAATACAGCGACACTGATAGAAACAACGTCATCCAGAACGGATACAATGTCGCCACTATGGGGAATGGTACGGTTGTTGAGAATTGGCCTGCCTGCATTGGTTGTGCCATTTTGGCAAGGAGCTTTGTTCGAACAAAGACCGCTGTACCATCCCAGTGTGAAGATTGCTTCAAAACCTTTTGTTGGAATGGGACTTCGAATGACACAGTGCCAGGAATCTATGAGCCAGATCAAATCATTGAAAGTGGTGTGGGGGTTGTGGCACCATTGAAGGGGGTAGCAGGTTTTGCTCTGTTACTGAGTTTCATGCTTTTTTACATGTGAAAACTGTAAAAAGCTAAATAAAAGTGCACATATGCAATATTGTAGATGGATTACGGGATAACTTAGCTTTAATAAGTCTAGTGTATTACGTTGAATCTCTTTAGACCACGTAAAGCTTGTGGACTGCACACCATCTGCTTCATAGCGTAATACTTCTGCTTAACCAGATATTAGCAGAGAAGCTTGTATGTACAGAAGAGGTTTGTTACAGTCAAGACAGCTAATACTTCAGTCTCTTCAGTAAGTTGTGTGATTAGCGGTATCCTGCGTCCTATAGTTAACCGATTGGATATATTAAGAAGAAGGTGTGTTTCCACAAGTGTTAGGTGTTCTAAAGAGATAAAATAAGCAAGCAAGCTCCTAGTTATGGATGAAGTTGAAGAGGCTTCAAGAAAATAACAAGTTGATAAATCAAGTATTAAATACGTGTCAGCTGGTAAGCTAATGTGTCCCTGTTCCAATCTGTTGGACCGTTGCAAAACTAGGAGCTAACTGTGGTGGCTTCAACAAAGTCAATGTTGTCAACTTTTGCCAATCCTGGCCTCTTATCCTCGAGGTCCTACCTCTGCTATCAGGCAGTACATTGCCACGCACTCGAATCTAGACGTCGCTTGCGTTATCCCTCTGTGAAACTGATTGAATACGATCGCCTTTAACCCGAGGCTCAGGCCTTCGTTGCAGAGATTGTTAGCATATAACTCCCATTACAAGATGGCTGATGTTGAAGTGAAACCTACTTTGTCAGCTTTTCGGCATGTTGCCTGAGGTCGTTTTTGGTCTCGTCCAGCCTGATATAGGTGACGAAAACATACGCACCCTAGAGTTCTGTGTGTCAGCATGGGTCAATGGAGCCCAGATCCTATGGAGACTTACAAGGATACCACTAAGAAAGTGTAAGAACCACGCGATGAATGAAAAGGCCAAGGCTGTTCTCCATGGGGCGCAACCCGCATCGCCAATATCCGCTGCATTAACACGTCCAACACGATAGAAACGACCCCAATAATAGCCCCAGTAGTTATAATACCAATTAGCTGAGCATGTATGAGTACCTGTTCTCTAAACGATGTAAAAACAACATTACGTAATCAGTAATTATCCTGGTTGGGAGAATAGGGAAGAACATACCGTTTGGAGCAAGCAATATGCCACAAGCCACATAACAAACAAGACAAAGTCAAATGGGAAGCCCAGGAACATATTCTTGAATGGCGGGCAGAAGAATACCGAATAGAGGATACCGAGACATGAGACGACGATAGTATAAATGATACGTCCGTCGATGTGCGCCTCTGCAATGCCAGCAAGGTAACAGAAGCGTGAGAGGATTCCGAGGACAATTATTGCGCTGGCAAGCTCTGCAAGACGCAAAAGAACAGAAATCACTTTGTGCGCAACACCACTTTCTCTCGCCATTGTTGCCGTTAGGAGTGGGTGACTGGCTTTAGGGTGGGTAACCTGAATCTCGAGTATGAGGTACAGTCGATAATCATACAAGTCAGATCGAGATGAAACCGCGAAGCAAACAGTGCGATATATACTCGGAGGGTTGTAATGTTTACGTAATCATATCACGTGTACGTATCTTCATCGCGCCCTATTGTTGTCTTCGTATATCATTTAGTAACGGGTATTTAGGATTGGTACATGGTCAGCAGAGAATCAAGTGATGTTAAGATTGAGTTTATCTGAAAGAACGTTGTTACCGATTCTTGACAGAAACCTTAAAAGCGCCAATGAAATACCAGTGACTTATGGCTGCTTATGGCAGGGGGAACAGACGTTATTACCGGTCCTTGACATGAACTTTAAATACGCCAGTGAATTAACCATGACTCCTGGCTTCTTATGACTGCAGTGCAGCTCCTGTCACTCTGATACTATCATAGGCCCTAAGGGGTATACCCGGCCCTTCCTCAGTACGAGACCTGCTGTTAAGGTTGAGGGTAAAAGAAGCTTCAAGCCCACATACTACTAAAGGGTGCATGATCTGACACAGGGCATGTTGTAACTTTCTGCCTGCATGTACAGTGGTTTTTATTCTGTATCATGAAATTTTGGTCCCTTGCAGTTAGCCTGCACGTGCCTGGGAAGGCGGGTGTGGAAATTCCCTGTCCAATTCGCGGCTGACATCGGGTCTTAAGATACAAGGTGGTGTATGTGATGTTTACTTGATTGGTTAAACCTTTACACCATGATCACCATGATCCCCATCATGTCAGGCTTTACAAACTCTAAATACCTACCCTGAAACCAGGATTGTGGATTTACGAACAAGCCACACTCACAGTACAGATGGCTTTGTCCAATCTTTAATGGATTGAATAATTGGCTTTGTGGAATCACTTTCCAGTTTCTGCAGCTGGTCGAGGGAGGGATGAGGGTCTAGACCAGGTATTTACGCCCACCTTCAGCCCAGTAGAACCTAAACGGGTATGCATATCGTGACATGTGTTAAGCTGAGTCGGTCATTGCATCGTCAGATCATGGAGATACCTGTAGACTGCAGCCCATCTACATTCACAAAATCTGCCTTGGATCCGATGACACGAATATTTATGATAGGTCTGCTGATGGAAACCTTTATTGAGTTAAGATACTCGTCCAAACACGGAACCTGTCGCAATTAGAGGCCGCCATCCCCTCGAAGAAGTGCTACGACTTGAAATTGGAGCTTTCTAACCAAAGCCATGCTTTTTGGGCAACCATAACACCTAGCATAACCTGGTACGTCTAATACGAGCCCATGAGCCCAAGAACAACAGCTTAGGTTCCCTTACTCTTATACAGTGTTATCTGCCTGGAAGAGTTCAGCGATGCAGATGAAGTCCGCCATCTCGCGTGCGACCATATCTTCCATTCTGTTTGTATTTCAGGGTGGTATTTGGCGCAACACGACACGTGTCCAATCTGCAGCTGTGACTTCGTTCACGCTAGGCCTGCCCTGCAGAAGCCGTGCCAAGCGCATCTTTGAAGTCGTCAATAGGTAGTCTAACATTACGAGAAAGATTATATCATCCTGCAACTTTATGATAGGTCCAGATCTAGAAGCAAACCTGATTCTTGGCAGCGAATTAACCGCTGTGTATGGGCGCATACCCAACTAATACTTTTTGGGGCTAGTGATGCCGAGGATCCACCACTTGCTGGCGCACGTCGCCTTCCCGCACTCTGCAGTAGCTTTTAACCAATAGGTGCTCTTGAATTCAATAGAGGGGGAGACTGCGGGGAGTGGAGCCCTACTGACAAAAGTTCAGGATGAGGTTTATTAAAAAGCCGACCGAATCAACTCTGTAGGTTACTTGTCCTGCTCTCGCCAGAACAATACAATAACCGGCCATCCTCTCCTCTGTTCAGTTCAAAGCCTCACTTAACTCTAGGAGTCGACATGTGAGTCTTCTATTATCTTCCTCTAATGCTAATATCCGCTGCATTGCGGCATCCAAAACTTCCCCTCTGCTGTAACAGTAACCGGCATCAAGCGACTTGCTTTCGTTTCCTATCAAGCTTGTTAGCGGCATCGATGTATACAAAACGGCGAGTAGCCTTTCAAAGCCCTGCTTCAAGCGTGCCCTGTACTTTTTCTCGATGTTATTGTGACAGTTCCGTGCTCGCTGCACGTTGACCGCGACAGATATTCTCTGCCTTGTTCTTTTCGGCTTTCGAGAAGCCGACCGCAGCTTCACTTCCGGTGACTCTTTCCCTAGATCATGAAGGTTATACGTGGCACCTGTGCCGCCTCCAGGAGGTTCTATCGAGGCTTCTCTGACCAATGTGGACTGGAAGTTGAGGCTCGACGTGTCTTTGGTATCGTTCAAATGATCGACAGAACCACTACTACCACATTGGCTGTTTTCACATAGGGGGCCATTGTATGATATATCATAGCCGTCCCTGATGCTATCGAGCCATTGGGGTAATGAGGGCAAGTTTGAGTTAGATGAAGTATCCAAGGCAATCGTCCCTGGAAGTCCTGGTGAGGAAAGGACAAATGAGCTAGCTACAAGACCGTGAGATTAATGAAACGACACTCTGTCTGGGCATTGGCTTACCCTGGTCCGAAGCATTTCGAATCCTGTCAAGTGGCACCTGTGAAACGTCAGAATTGACAGCCGAAACGAATCTGGTTTACTCTGAAATCTGATCACATGACAGGCCAATTTGCTGGGCTCCTTAAGATGTTGCCTGTTTATGGCCAGAGACTGTTGCTGCTTTTTCTCACGCACCTTGCCTTGGCTATGTGTGAGAGACCAAAAAAGGTCTCTAGTATCGCTTGTACTGTCGCTGGTTGCCATGTAGGTGTTGAGTCGGTGGAAGGGCGTCAATGGGAACAGGATCTATGCACGATTTGGTAGTAGTCATATGCACTTCAGTACGGCTACCTCTGGATAGAAGTTTTCTGTGAAGGCATTCATTTTACAGATCCGTGGCTGTGGCATGTCAAGTGAGTCAGATGCGGCCGCGCTCAATTTCAGGCCTATACATCTTGTTGTTGAGGAAATCGAAATCCTGTCCAGCGGCGTTACCACTTCCGGGATATGAGAACAAGGTACTTTACGAGTGGTTCGACGCTTGCATGGGCTACATCTCCATCACAGCGAATCATTCCCCAGACTGAGAAAAGTGGTGGAAGAACCCCGACGACGTGCAATTGTATCAGTTCATGGGCAAAGACAATGTTCCCTTCCATTCCATCGTTTTCCCATCAAGTCTGCTTGGCACCGGTGAGAAGTTGACCATGTGCCACTATCTCGATGCGACAGACTACCTCAACTATGAAGCCGGCAAGCTTTCCAAGTCCCGAGGCGTTGGCGTGTTTGGCAACTATGCTGCTAGTACGGGTGTTGTACTACCTTCTTTCGTCTCGTCCGGAGTCGGGTGATACACGGTTTGATTGGACGTCGTTTATGTACAAGAACAACTCGGAATTGTTGGCTAATTTGGGGAACTTTGTCAACCGCCTGACCAAGTTCACCATCAAACACTTCGACGGTCGTGTCCCAGACTATCGGTCTGGAAACAACGACGAATCTTTTGCTTCGCTCAGCAAAGACGTCAATGAGCTTCTGGCAAAGTACCTTGACAATATGGAAGGCGTGCGCCTACGCGCAGGTTTGGACGTAGCAATGGCTATCTCTGCTTGTGGTAATCAATACCTCCATTAGAACACCTTTGGCTCGGCCTTGGTGACAGATGATCCAGATCGAGTTGCCTCAGTAGTAGGTTATGGACTCAACCTTGTATACCTTCTATCCGCGCTATTCTATCCCTTCATGCCAGCCATTTCCGCCGATATCGCGTGTCAACTTAACGCGCCTCTTCGGGCTATTCCTGAGCGATGGACCGGGGAAGATCTACTTCCGGGACACAGCATCAGAGAGCCCAAGCACCTTTTCCGGAAGATTGACGAGAAGAAGATGGAGGAATGGCGCGGACGTTTTGGCGGAGCGGATACACAAGGCGGTGAGAAGAAGGTAACAAAGAAGAAGCTTTCGCAAGATACCTAGAGACCTTTTCAACCGGGCATGATAGACTTGTGAGTTGGACAAATCCTACGAGTTGAGCAAAATCCGAATGCGGATAGTCTTTATGTCTCAATAGTTCACTGTGGTGATGCTCCCGGTACACCAAACACAAGCTGGAACGAAGAGTTCGGTAGAACAATCCGAACAGTGTGCTCCAGACTTGTCGGAAAAATCCCTCTGCCAGATCTTTAAAATCGTGCAGTCGTGGTCGTGGCCAATCTGAAGCCCGTCACTATGCGAGGCGTCAAGTCGGCAGCCATGCTCCTAGCCGAGATTGATGACCCTACTATCGAATTATTTGATCCTCCTAGGGATGCCGAGGTTGGAGAGAAGTTGAACTTTGAAGGATAGCAGAGCTGTACTCCCGATGCTACGTGAGAAACTCAGGGAGATGCTCCAGGTGGCTTTGTCGACGAATTCTGATCGTGAAGTGGTAGTCTTGCCGGAAAGAATTACTGCTGATGTTGAACCTTCGGTATTTAATGGAGCTAGCAGTAGTAGACTAGTAGGTAAAAATGGTTCGTCTTGCTCGGTCAAGACATTGGAGTGTGCTGGTGATAGATAGTGTTTGGTGCAGTTTCGCGGTCTAGTGTATTAAATAACATCATTAACATGTATCATTTAAAGTTCTATATCCCTTCATAATTTGCTCAGAAGGAACTGACGGGTGCTGTCAACTGGCATGGCATTGAGGATCCGCGCACAATTCTGCTGATGGGCGATGGAAGCTTCTAAATGACGGCCTAAGAACTATCAACCATGATCAAGCATAACCTCAACGTGGTCGTGTTTCTCATCAATAACGATGCCTACACTATCGAAAGGTGCATCCATGGACTAAGTCAAGGATATAACGATGTAGCACGTTGGCGATACCTAGATGGATCGCCATTCTTTGGTGCGCCTGAGGATGCCTTCAGTGCTTCTTACAAGACTTGGGGTGAGTTGCAGAAGGTACTGGATGAGAAGGCTTTAAGTGATGGTAAGGAGATACGGGCTTGAGCCTAAACCCCCAACAAGAATGATTCCCTAGAAGCCACGATCAAGATTAGACTATGTCGAGAATTGTGCTTAGGTGGAATACTAACAGTTAGGCTCTGGCCCTTCTCCTTTGCCTTGCGAACTTGAGCATCGATGGGGATATCGATTTGGGCAAAGACCTTCAGAAAGGCCTTCTTGATGTGGGATCTATAAACATCGTTAAATCTGGCGCCGTACCAGATGGAGTCGGACATACTCGTTGAAGTGAATGCGGCCATTCTTAATATGAGGCTCCTTTGACATGTCTGTAAGGCCCTTTCCCTTGTCAAAAGCCTCTGCAGGGACAGACACCAAGTACTCCTTGTCAGAGCTGGTTGGTTTGAACTGCGGCTTGATGGAAAGTTCCCACTCTCCTCTTAGTAGTTCCTTGGAGCCTACTCTACTCAATCTGTCCCACTGCCGGCCGAGTCGGTTCTTGATGATGACCTCGAAGTATTGGTCAATGAAGATACCACCACAAAGTCCACCTGTGGCAGCAATGCGAGGTTAGCAGTAATCGGAGCATTCTTGACAGCCAGTAAGCTTACCACTCCCCTCAACTGCCTCTTCTAGAGAAATTGGACCCACTGAGGCAATCTTGTAAGAGATTAAGTCCTGGAATGTTATATTAAAGGCACCGAGGACAAAACAGACATCATGGGACTTACAACTGTACCGCCACCAGCATCCTAGACAAGGTAAACCTCGTTGGGTTTTACCCGATGCCCAGGCTCAGAGAGAGTCGACAGGGCAGTAGCCTCCGGTTCAGGAGCAAACGTCAGTCTTGTTTTCCCAGCGGTACGAAAATTTAGTATCCCCGCCTTCTTGGCTGCCTCAGTCATATACTGCCTTGCATAGTCCTTCCAGATGGCTGGAACAGTAATGACAACATGAAACTGCAAGGCTTCAACGGCTGATCCGCGATCCCTCATGATAGTCTGCAGTGTGTGCTTCCATATCATCCGAAGGTAGTCAGAGATCACCTGTATGGCGGTTTTATCATTCTCACGCATCATTTTGCGAGCGCGTAAGATGAACTCGGAAGACTTTAGCTCAGTGGGTAGATCTTCTTCTTTCAAGAGAAGGAGCTTGAACCACTTGATTGGATCGGTGTCACCATCGATCTCGAATCCACATGTGATCTTGCCATCCTCGTAGTAGACTTCACTTGGAGTCTTACCCTCCTCGCAACCAGAGCCTGGCCATGAGGTGATGAGGTTGATGTGTTGGTGTTCGAAGTCGGCCTTGCTAGCCCATGCAACGCCAGAATACCTGTAAGTCCATCTAGTTAGCTATATTCGCTTTATAATAGTTTGATAAGGCTCGTTATGTTGTTCCAAAGTCGATTCCTATGACGAAAGTATCATTATCTTCAGAATCAGAGGAGTCCATTCTTGGCACCACTGGTTTCGGCTGACGGTAGTCGTGCTTTATGGGGATAATAATTTCACCAAGAGACAAGGCGAAATGGCCGCGTGTTACCTTGGAAGGATATTTGGTATAATAGTTGGTAATGTATTGAGTTTTTTCGGTTTCTTCTAATAAGGGAGAATGTAATTTATATTGCTACTTGGATTAGACCGAACTAGTAGTTTTCGGAACAATGCTCTGCAGTTGCGAACCACGTTCTAAAAGTTCGCTTTGAGATAACGATAACAGGGGTAACATATAATACTATTATATAATGTAATTAATTAAACAGCAGGTTCTAAGCCCTATTAATAATTATAAAGGTTATTAAGTCTATTAACTAATTTACTTAGTATATTCTTAATATAATACTAATATATATATAAGCTATTAACCTTTTTAAAAGTAAGCTTTTAACTATTTAAAAAAACTAATATTCTATTTATTATATTAAGCTATACTATTAATATATATAACTTTAATAAATAATTAATTAATTAATATAATTATATTTTATTTATTTACTATAGATAATATAATATTAAATCTTTTATTTAATTAGTATTAATTTTAATATAATTATCTTTTATTTATATTACTTTTAAATTTAATTTAAGCTTATTAGCTAGTAATTAATTAATTAAATTAGCTATTATATTAGTTATTTTAAGAGAAAAATATATAATAATATAATAATAATAATTAAAAGATAATCTTAAAGACTTTTTTAATTTATATTTAAAAATAGCTTAAAGAAATTCTCTAATTAAAATATAATATATTTAATAAGTAAATATAATAAATAAGTAAATA
>NC_031953.1:0-22261 GCF_000303195.2 Fusarium pseudograminearum CS3096 | reverse complement strand
TATTAGTTAATAATAAATACCTTATAATAATATATTTAATAATAATTTTAATAATAATTTTAATAGAGTAAGTTAAAATATATAAATAATATAAATATAAATAATAATACTAATTAATTAAAAGTTTTCTATAATAATAAAGATAATATTAAAGCTTTTTAATTATTTTAATATTATTTCTTTATATTTATCTTAATTTAATTATATATTACTATTTATAATAACTTAATAGTAAATTATAACCTTATTTCCTTATATTTAATTCTATAGCTATAAATTACTTTTTTTTTTTCTTTTTTTTATTTATAATCTTTTTCTTCTTTTATATTACTTTTACTATTATTATATATTAGCCCTCTTTAATAAAACCTACCTTTTAGCTTAATATATAATATATCTTATATTAAAGCTATTTAATATATCTTCTATAAGGAATACTTTTAACTTTTAAATAAATAGTATTAATATAAATATTTAATATATCTTATTTACCCTCTTTATAATATAATTCCTCTTATAATAATAATTAATTATTACTAATTAATATTACTTTATATATCTAATATATTAAATTTCTAATAAGATATAATAAGTTTTTAACTTATTATAAAGTATCTTACTATATTAATAAGATTAATATTTTACTTAATTATTTATATTAATTAGCTAATAAAAAAATAATAATCCCTAAAAGTAAAAAATACTTTTAATATTATAAAAATAGATTTATTTATATTAATATATAAATATAACTTATATATATCTTTTATTTACTAATAATAATACTTAAATTTATAATAAATATATTACCTATAGCACTTAATAGATATATTTATATACTCTTATATTCTTTAAGGATTAAAACCTCTTTTAAATAAATATTACTATAAATAATCTATTTAAATCTCTATTAATATACTCTAAATATATAAGTTTTTTTACTTTAAAGTAAAAGTCTTTAAATATATTTAAGGTATCTTAAAAGTTATATTAAGGTAATAAGGTATTATAAAATAAGTAATAAAGCTAGGTATTTAGGAATTACCTCTTAAAGGTTTAATATTAATATAAAGAGAGATAATATTAAAGAGTAATAAATAGAAAATTAGTCTTAATTTTAATTAAAAGGTTTAATATTATTAGCTATTAATAACTAATTAATTAAGTAAAAAATAAAATATAAAACTAAAAAGTATAGCCTTTATTTATCTATAGTATTTATATAAAATATATATTATATATAAACTTATTATATAAGATCTTTTCTATTTTAAAAGAAACTTATATTTAATTTAGAGGTTTTTATATTAAATTATTTAATTAGATAGATAAATAGTTAAATTTATAGTTTTATAGGTTAATTTTAATATTTAAATATTAATTTAAATTATTAAGACTATAAATTTTTATAAAAAGAAAACTTAACTTTATCTTACTAATAATATATAAGATTAACTAATTAAATAAGAAAATAGCTAATCTTATAGTTCTATAGGTTAATAGTAAAGTTTAAATATTAGCTTATCTTAATAAGACTTTAAATTTCTATAAAATAAAAACTTAATTATCTTAAATAAATATTATAATAGACTATTTAATTATATAAAAAGATAATTAGCTTTATAGTTTTATAAGTTAATTATAAAGTTTAAATATTAATTTATTTTAATTAGACTTTAAATTTTTACCTTTTAATAAAAGTAATTATAGTATATAAAATAGTATTAAAAGTAACTTAAACTCTTAAAAACTATTTAATTATATACCTCTAGCCCTAATAAAGTTAATTTTATCCTTAAAACCTTCTATTTTATACCTTTTACTTAGTGTTATACTCTATATTATTTAGTAACTAATAAATTATTTTTAATAAGAAAATAAATAGCGCTAGTATAATATAAGGTAACTAATAAATTAAATCTAAGGTAATTAATAAACTCTAATTTAGCTATAATAAGCAGTTAAATCTATTAAAAAACTTATAAGTTAATAAATTTTAATTATAAGATAAAGATAAAATACTTAATTAAGAGATTAAATGCTATTAATATAATTAATTATTAAATTTAAATATAAGCTTTAAAATTAGCGCTCTTAAACTAATAAAGGTTATTTACCTAAAGCACTTAATTAAAAGTATAAATTAAAAGTCTTTCTTTATAAGACTCTAGATAAGATTAAATATATAGGTAAATACTATTAATATTTAATAGCTAAAAAAGCTTATAGAGATTACTATTTAATAACTATATTATAGCTTTTATATATATATACTAAAAGAAATATAATAAATATTAAGTCTATATATTAATAATTATTAAATACTAAACTAATAAATAATATAAAGTTTATACCTTAATAAAAGGCTTTAGTTAATTAAGTTAAAGTTATTAACTCTTATAAATTTAAATACTTTTATAGTATTAAGTATTTTATAAAGTACCTTAATAGTAAGAGAAATCTTATAAGTAGTATCTTAAGTAGTAGCTCTTTTAGTAATAATTAAGAAGTAATTAATATATTTATTATATTAATTTCTAAGAGATTAGCTATTAATAAGGCCTAAGGCTAACTTAAGGCTATTATATATATTAATTTTCTTACTATCTATAGGATTAGTATTAATAGGGAAATAGAATTTTAACTGATATTACTTATTTTAAGTAGTAATAAAATAAGTAAAAGTTATAAGGGCTAATTAATTTTTATTACTATTACTAATACTTTTATAAATCTTAATAAGGCTTAAGGTAATAGTAATAGTATTATTATAAATAAAGTACTATTAGATATTTAATAGAGAAAAATAAAAAGATAATATTAATAATAACTATAATACTATTAATATAGTTAATAATCTTAGGTATTTTATTACTATTATTATTATTATTACTATTACTATTATATCTTATGCTTTAAGAGGAGTAATAATAGTTAAAATAGCTATAATAGCTATAATAAGAATAGCCTTAAAGAGTATAATAATAGATATAACTATTAAATAGAGATAAAATTAAATATAATTAATTAGTAATTAAAATTAAACTATATATAGTAAAGGCTAATTAATTACTTATAACTTATAATAATAGCTTTTAAGATAATAAGAATAAATATTAATATATTTATATTTTTATCTTTAGTATAAGAAAAGGCTATAATTTAAATTAAGTAAGGCTTAATTGCTATTTAAATTAAGAGATATAAACTAATTAAAGCTAAATCTAGGAATATTAAATTTAATAAGAGTAATAATAAGTTATATAGCTATAAGTATAAATAGCTAAATATTATTTATTAAAATAAAAGCTAATTAATAAAGTAATTAAAGCTATAAGTAAAAATATCTATAAAATAGTAAATAATAATATTATAATACTATAAGATTACTTTATTTTAATATAATCTTAAGTTTAGCCTTTCTTAATATATATTAATAGAGTTTTTATAAAATTATTAATATATACCTTTATATAAGCTATATTAAATAGCTCTTTACTATTAAGCAGAAGATATAAACTAATAAGATATAAAGCACTAATAGTATATATTTCACTTTAAAGACTAGTCTAATCTAGCTATACTATATTTACTGCTACTATATTACCTTTATATTATACCTATATAGAAGCTTAGCCAGCTAGCCTATTTACTTATAGGTAACTTACTGTATTACTTAGTAACTAATAAACTCTTTTTAGTAGGAAATAGAAAGGCGCTAATTTATAGTATAAATAGATTCTATAGCTTATAGTTATAAAGAGTTTTATTTTAAAACTTTTATAAGTTTTATTAAGACTTATATGTTATTATTTAAGATCTTAGCTACTCTAAGCCTAGCTTAGTATTATAGGAGTTATTTAAAAAATAGCATTTAAGGTAAAAGAAGGGTCCTAGCTAACTTATCTATTAAGTATAGTAAATTATATATATTTACTTAGAACTTTTACTTATAATTTATAATACGCTTAACTATTCTTTATCTATAACTAGTATACTATTAATAAATTACCCTAATTAATAGTACTATACCTAGTATATAGAATTTACTTAATCCTTCAGTTATAATATAGCCTTAGTATTTATTATTATTAGGTGTAATTCTATTTTAACTAAAAGTAATACTTATTATATCTTTAAATAGAAGCTAAATAGAGATTACTAATTTAAGGTATTTATATAGTACTCCTATCTAAATATACTTTAAGTTTTTAGTTTTTAAGTATATTGTATTATAGGTATTTAGAAGTTAAAACTGGTATTTATTTATCCTAGAACTAGGATTCTTTATTAAAAGATATTAAAGTTATATAAAGTATTTAGCCTCTAGGCTATATCTAATATAGTTAGATAGTCCTATAATAAGATCCTTACAGTAATTAGAAGAAAAGAAAAAAAGAAAAATATTTAATCTTTTAAAGCAGCCGCATACTCCTAAACTAGTTTATTAAAACTAGGCTCTTTTATATAGTTCTTAACTTAATTTTCAGTTAATTTAATTATACCTATATCATTAAGACCCCCTAGATTATTATCCTCTTATATAGTAAGGAACCTCTATTTACTAATATTATTCTCTTTTACCTAGTTAGGGAAGCTATTATTAAAGTTAAAGCGCTAATACTTCTTCTATATACCCTAAAGAGTAAATATATTAATTAGTAAGTAAAATAGGATATTTATAATATTACTATTAGTTATAATCCTAGAAAGAGCATTTAGGAAGTTAATTAGATAAGAACTTAATATTAGTAGAGTAATACTTAGCAGTATTCTTATGCTAATGCTTAAGAAGTAACCTATAGTATAAACTAGGCTATAGACTTATAGTATTTTATTTTAAAGCCTTATATACTTATTAGTAATTAAGCAGTTATAATAATAAACTTAAGATTTTATATATATATACTATCTTAATAGATTATTAGCTTATAACTTTCTATTAATAAATATCTAACTGTTAACTTTTAGCAGCTTGAAATAATATGGAGCTGCTGATGTAGTATAAGTAGCCTCCTAAAGCTTAATTTGTGGCAATTTAGGCATCTGAAAAGGATTAGTGTAGGACTGAAGCAAAACGGGCGCTCGATTATTGCTGCCAGTCGATGCTGTTGCTGTTATAAAGCTAGAAATTGTTAACTGCGTTTCGTGTCCATAATTCATTGCGTGACTGACATTTTACAAGGTGGTTCAGGCTCTTGCTCCTCTTGTAAGAGTACTGTTTCGGGATCTCGCTGCAGCTTTTCTTTGACGAGCTGTTTGATGACCCTCTCAAGGACACCAGAGTCCCATTTTTCATCCTTGGTAATATTGTTCTTCACGTCAATTGTGGATTCCCACCAATCTCCCAATTTTCCCAAACCAAATGGAAGCTTTTTGAGAACTCCTCCTCTTTGAGGAAAGACCTCGCTCATGAACCTAATGTAGCTCGCGATGCAATCATCCACGTTCATCTCAAGACGTCCAAGCATGATGGCGATAAATCTATGTGAGAAAGCGTAAGCGTGAAGTACAAGGTTATCTCTAAGTAGCGTAAGTATCTTACCCTCCAGTACTAGTACCAGCAATCATGTCAAAGACCTCACAGGGCTTCTTGTCAGGGTAAGATAGTTCCATAACTCTCTTGAGAATCTTGAGAGAAGCCAATCCACGTACACCACCACCATCTAGAAGATGTTAAAACCAACGTTATCATATTCAGATAAAGATTTAAGCTTATTGACGTACCTAAGCATAAAACACGTAGTGGTCTATCGCTTGCAATATCCGTACTCATCATTTCGGCTTTAAAGACAGAACCTGGGACAGATGGTAGGTTATCAAGTTCAGGAAATATTGCCTTGTTAATCTCATTGAATGCTTCTTGGGTAGTTATAACCTTTGCTGCGATAGATCCAAAGTTGACGGATTCTCTCTCCACTAAATGCTCGCATATGTATTAGACGTTGCTAATCGCTTTTAATATAGGGTTAATATAACTAACGTTTAGGACCGAGTTCAACTACCAGAAAGCCTGTATTGGCTGACAGGTACCAACCTGCGAATCGCGAGCAAAGCCTCACAACAATGACGTTTTTTTCCTTATCTTAGGTCAATTTGGCAAGACAATTGCTAGACGATAGAGCATCGTACCTCCAGTAGACGGAATATATCATGATCCTGCGAGAACAAGGATCCAAGTTGCTAGGTCCAAGTTAGGGCTACCGCTATAACCTTTGTAAAGGTGTTCTCGAATTTGGAGAGTGTAGTAACGTACCGGAGAGAACAACTCAATCTCAGGGTCCATATCACTATCAGATTCAGGTGCCATCTCGCTCCTGTGGCTCGTCCATGACAGCAGAATATCATCCTTTTTCCTGGGTTCGATAGCGGCCTCATTCTCGAAAATAGCGACCTCAAACCACGTCCAACTTCCAAGGGCTCTATCGCTATACCAGCCTTGGTCGTGGGATTCAGTGACCAGCTGTATGCTGTGCAAGCGCTGAATGGTCTTGGCATCAAGAGACTATAAACACATTATTAGTATGGCATTATACGGAATATGAGCGGATCTAGTGAAGCAGGGAAGAGACTGACAGGAGTTCTGAGCCAATCAGTGTATCTGATTTTAGCACTGTCTGATTTAACAGTATCTTTATGTGCGCGGATAGCATATTTGCCATCTTTTGCAGTATCATGTACTGACTGACTCAAACTAGACACTGAATATAATGTAAAATTTACTAGCATAATATAAAACCACACAATAGGACCTTAAGACTTGCTTCATTCATATTTCTTCGAGTCCTTTTAGTTTGTTGGTGGTACATTCGTCTTGGAAATTACTGACCTTATCGTCGGTTCCAAGCATTGCAGCCAATTAGAATCTAGTGGGTATATGGAGCATCTGCTCAGCCAATTACTGAATTTCACGGGCACGATCCATCTGTTTTCGGTCATGTGGGTCTCTGACTTAGCCAATCATCGAATTTCGCGGGCAAAGTTTGTCCATTTATAGCTAGTATACAGCTACCCTTCTTCAAATCTTACGTAAGGCACATTTCAACGCATATGTGCTGAGTCTTGTCTTATCCTCTGCTTAGAAATCTCCATTTGTATCCTATTACCTGTGTAACCCATGTACCTGAGATTTATTCCCGACTTATATCCTGCTATTTATAACCTCGGAATATTCTATACTAGATTTAATATGCAAAGACCAATACAGCGTGGACGACCACGCAAGTATGCGATGGCTAAGGATAAAGCGGCAGCAGATTATGAACGCCAGCGGAACAAAAGGCAGAAGGCAGCGGCCGGAGATGGAGGGTTACCCTATAGCAATTTTCACAACTTCCACTATCCCGTCCAGCAGTTAGATAACTTACAGAGGAGTACATTCGCACAACTGCAAGAACAAGACATTAGCAACTTTCTGCCTCCACCTAGTCCCCCACTACAACCCATCACTGAGGGAGTATTCGCTGATCATGATGAGCCTCTCATATCAACATCGATTATGTCCTCACCGTCCCTACTCGCAATAGATCCTCAGGTACCCGGAGATATCAACGAACGAAGCATACCCAGTACCGGATCTGCCCCTTATACGGAAGATGCGGTAGCTGTTCCAAATCATCGGGATCCTGACCCGGTTCTGGATATTGTCTCTGATACAACCCCGGGAACCTCTCCACAAGTGGGCGACGGCGAGCCAAGTCCAATTGAGCATCTCGCACAAGAGCTAGCAGAACAGCTTATTAAATTCCATGGATGCTGCAACGAGTGCCACCAGGCAGCACGAAGTCACCATATGGAAGATCCCAACTACCATATTGCCCTCGCTGAATACCTAGAATTTACACCTGAGTTAGGTCCGGATATTCTTGGTAGCGACACAATTGCGCGCCAGAAAGATGACTTGGCGGGAAAACTAAGCCCCGAATCCAGAAGACAGGTCTTTTGTGGTATTGACTCTAGAGAAAAGGTCCCATATGTCTATTTGGGTGAGGATGAGAGAGTTACCGACAATGCTGGAATCACTTTTGATATAGACAGCGTCGTGGCCTTTCCATCTAATCTTGCCGTCGCTAAGCAAGGAATCCATTGGTCGCCTACTCAGATGGCTGTATCTGATCTTCAGTCCGATCTCCATCTTCGGTCAATCCCAGTTACATATACTGATATGAATGGGAAACTGCATCAAGTCCACCGGCCCGTACACCACATTCCACACTACACATTCGGTCGTCTTATTGGGTTTGAAGATATATCCCTATATCTACTATTTCCAAACTTATATCGGGAAGAGCAAAAGTGTAGCAAGATCAGGGATGAAGACTTTCGGCTGTGGATGGACGGCATTCTTCTTCCTGCGATATACAAATGCTGTAGCACAGCCCAAGTTCAGCATTATCCCTCAAGCTATGACCACAGTCGATATAATTCTACCGCTCGAGGAGTAGAGGGCCTTTCTCAACGTGTGCACCCGGTGGGACGCGAGCAACGACTGGTATACTTTCTGCAGCCGGAGGCATTGGAGGAGATTTGGGCCCATATCACCACTATTATCCAAGATCCGGGATTTCAACAGTTTAAGGACGTTATTATTCTTCTTCAAGGCAAGAACCTAAAAGTCCTTACAAAAGATGTTACCTGGGACAAGATGATGACACGATTTCGAAATTACTGGACCAGCGCAGTCGAGGAGAGCCACACCACAACAGAGCGATACTTTGACATTGGTAAAGAAACATGCCCCCAGCAGACATCTCAGATTGTACCGTGGAGCCAACTGGCAGCTGGTATCATGGATAGTCCAACAGAGAAACGGGCAGAAACACTGCTCTATCGGCGATGCTGTTTAGAATCATACGCCTCTCAGGCCGAGAATAGGTCTACTGATAATCGAGGGATCCAAAAGCAGGTCTTTTACCCGTTCAGTATGCTTCGAGACACTGGAAGTTTAACCATTGAGACTGGAAAGCGCTCTTCACGCCGAGCTGCTGGTCTTCTCTACTCTCAGTTCTACTCCAGTGTCAAGGAAGTGTTTGCAGCAGGAAACGTATACCCGTTTACAAATACAGCGATAGAGACCCTCGCTCTTGACAAGAAGCTAAGAAAAACGTGGGAACTCGTTGGAGGCGGTCTCAGTAACCAGCCGGCTGCATTGATCAAGGCATACCTGTACACAAAGCTTCGATGCCACTATGCCCTGTTGGGATCTATGCAGAAATCCTTTGGCATTAGAGAAGAGCATCGTGTTTCTAAGGAACTTTTCGACGCTATCGACAACCGGATGAGATTCCGAGAGCTTCACAACCAGCGACTCATCGTACCCACAGACGATAATTCGCCATACTATAGCTTCACGACCGATACCTTACTTCGATAGGTGCGGTAGAACATCAATAAGTTCTGCATAGGGTTCAAGATAGTATACAGCTTCCAAGATCCACATTTTATGACTTAGGAATATACGAGGGCCATACTAATGTTTCTTCGCTATCTCCAATTCTCATATACAGGCAGATTAATACAGAAAGTCAGTGGCTACTGGCAAGATATTCATCAGCAACCTGATGCACATCAGCCAAATAGACTTCACCGCCACAAAGGCCTTAGCTTTAAGCTCACCATAGAAAAGTATAGCTATACCTAGTTTCTTAACAAGATTAATTAGAACACGCTTACTTTCCGCCAACCCCATACAGCCTATATAATATTCAACAATCCATCGATGCAGAATATATACCGCACCCAGTATCACCAAGTCCGAGATATACAGATTGATTTTATTCAAATCAACAAGGCTTACCAATAGATACTTAAGTTCAACTCAATTCCTACTTATCTTCATCTCCTAAAAAGATATCTACAAGAGCTATACCTATATGCATTTCACAAAGACGTCTTCTTTCACGCCAAGTCGGCTTTGAAGCCTGAATACCTAGAATCAGCATTAGCAGGAGAGATTCCCCTCTACTATCACAATATCAACAACGCCATACTCAAGGAACACCAGCCACTCCAGCTTACAGAAGGAAATCAGTTAGCAGTAAAGAATATCGACATCTTATTTACCTAGCTTTAGAAATCAAAGGATAATCATTTTAAGCGGCAAGGATAGAACAAGAAGCCATACCGTATACTATTCCAACAGAGCTTCCATGCTATTAAAATCATATGAGGCAAAGCTAATACACGGAAATAGCATCAAGAATTAAAACAGTCATTTCTTGGCAGCCATTGGATTCTCCCGTATCCACACAGCCGCAGTTTTATCCGCAAGGACAAAAAAGAAAAGCAGTTTGTCTAATAGCCCATTACACATCCGGGACTTATTAAGTACTACGCTAGATCCCGCCAGACCGGAACTATTTCACATCCCCTACCATCATCTAGCATCCAACATCATCCTATTAACGGCTGGCAACTAGCAACCAATTTGACTTCCAACAGATACATACCCTATATCATAGAGCCTAAGCAGGACTTAATTCGACTCTCTAAAGACGAGCTTTATGCACAGCTAGTTTATCTTCGGGAAAGAGTATCGGCCAATATGACCCAAAGCACTTTCCCAGCGCCCACACTAGAGCTAGACAATTCCACTAGGGGTTATTTTCCAAGCCGATAGTGCCCAGTAAAACAAATGAAAGTCGCCAAGACGTTTAAGGAATATGATAACGCTAATAATTGTATATGGTTTTTAAGCAAGGCGTTAGAAAAGTACAAACATCTCCAACATGATCAACTAAGACGACAAAACAGGCAGCGTCTAAATCATACTATAATCGAAATGGATAACGATTCAGATTCAACCTCAGAAGGTAAAGAGGCTGAGTATACCTCGGATAAAGAGAGCCTAGTTATGATGCAAAAGAAGCAGGCGCAGGTCATGCGCAATATGGAAACCCAAATGCATGAGCTCATTAAAGCACATTATCGAAGATATCCACAGTAGAAGAAGTGTTATGACCCGGAGCTGAGAGAGCTAAATTACCGCCTAGCGAAAGTTAAATGATGTCCAGGAGGATAATAAATAAGAATAAAACAAAAGTGGACACACAAATATATGTGCTTAGTTGGCCAAAGCCGTGTGATGCTGCGCTGACCTACCAACATAAGAAAAAGCTGATTGGGCTAGCGTCTGCGACTGAGGAGTAGCATCCTTGGCAAATGACTGATGATGAATTTCTCAGCAGTCTGCTGCTGCCCAACGGTGCTCAACCTACCCTATCCTAGCTGCGCGGCAGATTCAGCTCTGAATTCAATGGTTTTCCCATAGTTAAAAAAGGCGCTAATGAACAGATGATCTACTCTTCTATTTCTAGTTGTCGTGTAACACTAATTGTCGCGTACCTATTCCCTTTTTAACTGCATGTCCATATCTGAATTATCCTGTGGTTTCGAGCGGGAAATGCCGACGATCTCCCCGGGTAAGAGCGGGTCGATGAGCAATTCAAGAGCTTAGTTCGTGTTTACGTTACAGCAAGGGCAATTCTGCTCCAGCTTGAGAGTTATATCGCCTAATCGACTTTCATGGTTAGAATGGTTCTCCAATCAAACTGGTCCAGACTTTACAGCCCACAGCTTGATCATGACTGACGAGTATAGCCACCACGGCAAGCTGATGGGGCGGTGGCTGTGTAAAAGTCACGTGAATTCAACCAGTCCTTTGACGCAGCCTGATCCCAGCCTCGTGCCCTCGCCGTCTTTTCCTCGTGCATCTCCAGTCTTGGACGAAACGACAGTTCTATCGGCCGTCAAGACAGCATCTCTATTTACTTTGCAACAACAATAGGCCCGCTGCCTTAACCGTGGCGCGCGGTCTGAGAGCAAGTCCGTCAGCATGAACCCCACATCATCGCATGACCGCGATAACGAGGACCATTTCCAGCTTCCGAAGCGACAAAAGATATGCCATTCCAACAAAGAGAACGACCTACCATACGACCGGTATACTATAGCCTGGATCTGTGCGCTGTATATCGAGACGGCTGCTGCCATAGCCATGCTAGACGAGAAGCATGGTGAACTACCGAGATGCCCTAACGATGACAATGCCTATACGCTTGGAAGCATCAACAATCACAATATTGTTATCGCAAGTTTGCCTCAAGGCCAATACGGGAATAATAATGCCGCAAATGTGGTAACTAACTTAACCCGTACTTTTCCATCAATCCGCCATGGGTTGATGGTCGGTATCGGCGGTGCAGCGCCTGCTAACAAGGACATTCGCTTAGGCGATATTGTCGTGGGAACAAGAGTGATGCAATATGACCTTGGGAAGATTCTGAGTGGCGGTGAGATTCAGCGAACAGCCACCCCCAAGACCCCCCACCAGTCTCTGTGTACAGCTGTAACAAACTTGCGAGCCAACCATGAAGAACACCCTACTCGGGTTATGGCTATCATCCAGGAAAGGATGGGGCGACGCATAGACTATCACCGGCCTGTAGCACCTGACAATCTTTTTCAGGCATCATATGAACACAACCCGTCAATGGGCAGTTGCCAAACCTGCGACCATTCGCAGCTTGAGAGACGCGAGGCACGAAGATCTTGCGAGCCAAAAATCCATTATGGAGCAATCGCCTCCAGCAATCAGGTCATGAAAGATGCAGTTACGCGCGATCGTGTAGCCCAAGAGCTGGATATTATATGCTTTGAGATGGAGGCTGCAGGGTTGATAGATGTCCTCCCCTGCCTTCCCATTCGAGGTATATGTGACTATTCAGATTCCCATAAAGCCAAGGACTGGCAGAAATATGCAGCAGCAGTGGCTGCTGCGTATGCAAGGGAGTTCTTGGAGGCCCTGCCAGCAACCAGCGAGACACAGAGAGACTTTTGGCTCAATGCCTGCCCTCGTATGTTGACGTTTTGCCTCGCAACTGCTTGAGTAAAGGAAGCTAACTTGTCATTGCAGCTGAGCAAATGAACCCTGGTAATCGTCGACAACGGCTAATAGAGTCTCTGGAATTTGATCAGATTAATTCACATAGGACCACAATCAAGACTGCCTATACTAAGACTTGCAGCTGGTTTCTCAAACATCCTAACTACCTGGCATAGTTTGATCCAGCGAAGCGGCCACACCATCATGGCTTTCTTTAGATTCAAGGCAAACCTGATGCTAGTAAATCGATCATTATAAAGTTCATCTACAAAAAACAGAAAAAGACAGACATCCCGATGAAAGCCATTACTATGTCATTCTTTTTCAATACCAGAGGAGATCAGCCAGAAAAGTCAGTCACAGGCATATATCAGTCTCTCCTTCTACAGCTTCTCAAAGGCTTCCCCGATCTACAGAAAATCCTGGACGACCCTAATTTAATACCACAGAACCAGGTCGCATACCCACCCTTAAACATTCTCAAAGACCTATTCCATTCCGCAATTTCGTCCCTAGGGGAGCAAGCGCTTACCTATTTTGTTAATACGCTAGATAAGTGTAATAAGCAATAGGTCAAGGATATGGTCAAATTCTTTAAAGAAGTCGCCAAACAATGTATCAAAGACAATATGAGATTTCAAGTGTGTTTCTCGAGCCGTCATTACCCTTACATTAACATCAAGTCGGGGATTCAATTAACATTAGAAGGTGAAGACGGTCATAACAAAGACTTAAAGCACTACATCACCAAACACTTACGCGTTCGGGATCTTGCCCTTGTTAATGAGCTGAAACAAATGATGCTTAAGAAAGCGGCTAGCGTTTTCCTCTGGGTTGCCCTAGTAGTGGAAATTTTAAACAAGGAGAATCTCCATGGACGCCTAGCTTTTTGAACAAGATTGCAAGAAGTGCCAAGTGAGTTAAGTGAGCTCTTTAGAGATATCCTTACTCGAGATCAAGAGCACATGGAAGACCTATTACTCTCTATTCTATGGATTCTTCTCGTAAAGAGGCCGTTAAACCCTGGAGAGTATTATCATGCTCTTTAGTCTAGATTATCAATAAAACGGAAAGGAGATCGCGAGATGCCGTCTATCAACACTTTAGATGCCAGCGACTGCTTTAACAAATGCGTTATCAGTTCTTCCGAAGGGCTCACTAAAATCACTAAAGGCAAGAAACCTACAGTGCAGTTTATATATGAGTCTGTCCGTGACTTTCTTATGCAGGATAAGGGTCTATATAAACTATGGCCAAATCTTGGCGCAGACTGGGAGAGCCAGGGTCACGAGGAGCTCAAGCTATGTTGTAACGCCTACGTGTTCCACGAAACCATAGGGAAGGCACTTGAGGAACAAAAGTCCACGGACTCACGGCTCCTAAAGGATAAATTACTAAAACAATTTCCTTTTCTGGAGTACGCCCATCAGTTCGTTCTTCAACACGCTGATGCTGCTACCCACGAGATTCCCCAGCAACAATTCATTAGCGAGTTTCCCGTAATAAGCTGGGTTCAAATCTTCAATATCTTTGAAAAGCACGCGGTTCGCAAGTACGATCAAGAAGCAGAAATACTCTACATCCTCGCTGATAGGGGGCTTCCAAACCTTATCCGGATAAGGCTCGAAACAAGCCCTGGGGGTGACGGAGGAGGGGGGAGATACCGCCATCCACTACTGGCTGCGATGGCTAAAGGAAATAAGGAAAGTGTCATAGCCTTATTGGGTCTCCCATCGGGCATCCATAACGGTATCGACATCATAGATGGCCTCAAGTGTAAGATAGACTCAGTGCGGAAGGATTATACCCCTTTTTCTTAGGCATGCGAACAGGGTCATATAGCCATCGCCAAGTTCCTTTTGCAGGACGGTGCACGGGTTATTGAGGCAGATTTAGTGAGGATAACCAAGAACGGTTACTCAGATACTGTAAAGATGCTTCTTGCCTATAGAGCGGATACTGCAGCTATAGATAAGGATAGATAGATATTACTATATTTAGCATTATAGTATAGTCACTTAGAGATAGTAAAAATGCTTCTTAAGAAGGGAATAGATATTATAGCTATAGATAAATATAAATAGATACTATTATATAAAGTATTATAAAATAATAGCCTAGAGATTATAAAGATACTTTTTAATAAGGGAGTAAATATTATAGCTATAAATAAAGATAAATAGGTATTATTTTATAAAGTATTATAAAATAGTTACTTAAAGATAATAAAAATACTTATTAATAAGGGAATAAATATTATAGCTATAAATAAATATAAATAGATATTACTATATTTAGTATTATAGTATAATTACTTAAAGATAATAAAGATACTTCTTAAAAAAGGAATAAATACTATAGCTATAAATAAATATAAATAGATATTATTATATAAAGTATTATAAAATAATAGCCTAAAGACTATAAAGATACTTTTTAATAGAGAAATAAATACTATAGCTATAGATAAAGATAAATAGATATTACTATATAAAGTATTATAAAATAATAGCCTAAAGACTATAAAGGTACTTTTTAAAAAGGGAATAAATATTATAGCTATAAATAAAAATAAAATAATATTATTATATAAAGTATTATAAAATAATAGCTTAAAGACTATAAAGATACTTTTTAATAAGGGAATAAATATTATAGCTATAAATAAATATAAATAGATATTATTATATTTAGTATTATAATATAATTACTTAAAGATAATAAAAATACTTTTTAAAAAGGGAATAAATATTATAGCTATAAATAAAAATAAAAAGACTATATTATATTAAGCTTTATAAAATAATTATTTAGAGATTATAAAGATATTTTTTAATAAGGAAATAAATATTATAGCTATAAATAAGTATAAATAGATATTATTATATTTAATATTATAAAATAGTTATTTAAAGATAATAAAGATACTTCTTAAAAAAGAAATAAATATTATAACTATAGATAAGAATAGAAAGACTATACTATATTAAGCTTTATAGTATAGCTACTTAAAGATTATAAAGATACTCTTTAAGAAGGGAGTAAATACTATAGCTATAAACTAGCATTAATTAACACCTAACTTACTTACTATAAGTCAGTAATAACCTAGCCTAGCTAGGTTATAGAAAGCACTATATAAATAGAAAAGGCGCTATTAAAGCTGGGGGGCTAGGTTATAGAAGAAAGTAGTAGAGGGGCTAAGTTATAGATATTCTATTAGGTAAAATAGCTAAGAGTAGTATCCTGCCAGATATTTATCAGGCGGTTTAAAATACATACTAGTAGCTCTCAATAGGAATAACACTAGAGGTTATTATACTTATATATATTACTATACTAGTCTAAAAGCAGAATACTACTATTAACACAGGGCTTCCAGGTATTACTTTAGGTTAAGAATATAGATATTTTATAATATATAAACAGTATAGAAATTAAACATATTGCACTATCTAAATAAATAAGTCTATTACTTCCTAATCTAATAAAAGCCTAGTCCTATAGTCTAAAATTAACTCTAGTAAAGTTAATTTAATTAACCTACTTTAACCCTAATAGGGTTAATTTATTATTAAGGAGTAAAGTTAATTTAATATTCTACTATATATATAAATAGTAATACTAATTAGAATAAGGGCCTATTAGGGGTTTACTATAGAATATATTATATCCTTTTGCATAAAGTGCTATAGGGGGTAATATTATACTACTAGATACTCTTATTATTAATTAAAGAACTATTATTATTCAGATCTTACTACTAGTCACTAAATCACTATAATAGCTTTAAACTTACAATCTAAACTATATAGTGCAATTTATCCCTAGCAATTATACCCCTGCATCAGTTAGTAACAATTTAAATCTAAAGTAACTAATAAACTCTAGATCTTAACTAATATATAGTAAAATAACTGTAAAAGTATATAAGGTTATAAAACTTAACCTTAGGATTATAGTAAGAAAGGGTTTCTTTTAAGAAACTGCTATAAGCATTAAAGATCCTTAGATTCTATTATAGACTCTGGTTTAGTTGTTTTATTACTAGCAGGGGTGCTGCAGAGTCTAGGCCAATAATAATAAGCTTAGTTAGTATAAGAGAAATATTAAGACTGGCGGCTTTGCCATTTATCGGAAATACTACTAGCCATAAGTAATTTACCAAGCCGCGGGTTAGTATATAAATGTATAGATAAAGGTATATATAGAAGTAAGTGTGCGTAGGGAAACTATATAATAGCGTTTCTACTAGCCAAGCTTGGATAATCAGTTAATATAAGTGAATCCATTAGCTTCTATTCTATAACCCAACCCAGATCATACAAGTATCTCACGTCCCATCCATAGTCCTATAGTCCTAGGGAATACTCGGGTCCACTCCTCCACCTCTATCTGCATAACCTGCTCAAAGGTTGCCTCCCCTTGTCTTACTTCCTCCCTGGCCATCTCTGTGGGGGAATCCCAGTAAGAACGAATGCTGCGCGATGGATGATTGCCCTCATAATCATCACCTCTGCTTATCATCTTCTTGATAGCAAACCTATCACCGAATTCCTCAATGAGGAGCTTCACAACATAGGAGATATCCTTGATCATCTGATGCGTTGCAAGGTCGCTGCCATCCAGAACACCGCGGCCATACAACACTAACGTGATATGTTGTGCGTTAGTGAAGAGGAAGATATCTTGGAGGCGCTTCTGTGTCCATCTAGCAGCCTCGCCTGTCCCATGCCGATAATGCACGCTCTTTGGGTCATCTATCCCACTGTCACTATCGCAGCCTTCCTCGTGGAGGTAGAAGTCATCAAGTGCATCGTATGAGTCAACGAGTACAGTAATGCTGCCTTTGATCAGCGGAGCAACAGGCACCTTCGTTTTATAGTCGCCAAGGGTGTCGGTCATAAACTCGCGCAGCCAGTGCAGCCGCACGTTGAAATGGTTTTCGCCATAGTACACATCAGAAGCCTCCTTCACCAGCTGCTTGCCGGTCTCATCTTCACCCATAAAGTACCGCTGGCGTAGGAGGACACCATCAGCAATTTTGGGGTTCAAGGAGCCATCATCATCTGCCTCATCAATCAAGACCGGTTGCCGTTGCACGAGGTTTTGTCGAAAGAGAGTGCGGCGGTCTCGCGGAGATAACAAGGCAAATTGAGGGATGGTAAGACCGCCAAGCATACGGCGGATTGTTGTAGCATGCTGATCCATTCTATATTGGATGAATGAAAATAATAAGAATGGGAATAAAAATAAAAATAGGTATAAAAATGAATATAGAAGTTAGTTATAGGGTAGGCATAACAGGTAAATAAGTAAGAATATGTAGTAGTAAAGAAGGGAAGTATGTCTAGAGCAGATCTAGGTTAGGAGGTCACTACTTATCTAATATGATTTTCTATGGCCCGTGCACTTAACCCCAAGGGTTTTCCCCTACGTCGCTTAGTAACCTAACCGATAGGCCGTTGGTACCCTGATGCACAAATAAGTCTGATCGCTATTTAACCGTCTTTCCGGTTAGGGAAACGATCCTGGGTTTCCAATAAAGTCTATGAATGTCATTCTAATCTTCAATATTACTGATTTTGAGAGAGACTAAGCGTTTCCCAGTGTTGCAAGCTCGTCCAGATAATATCATCTACTATATAGAGCGTACTGCTGCTCGATTAGCCGGCTCTTCTCTGAACGGTAACGGATTAAATTAAGGTACCTTAGTAATACCCGCCAGCCAGTAAAATAATCTTATTGGCTACCCCTAGGCGAAGGACAAGAGTTATGTATCACCGTTGCTATCGCAAGCCGAATTACATTTCCCGTTTCAACCTCCGCTGCACGGCGTCGGTATATATTGGGTGTGATTGGCGGCCTAAATGTAATTGAGGCGCAAACATAGCCACCGCCAAAGTTACAAGGCTGCAGCTAAGGCAGAATTCCCCTCGCGACCCCGCCATTAAGAACAATCAGGCTCGGATACTCTCGTTCTCTTCTTTTTCTCAACTTGCCGCATTTCGTCGTTATGGAGGCAATTGGACTAGGTGCGGGCATCTTGCCTATGTTCAAGCTTTGCCTTGACTACCTTCAACTGTACAAAACAGCTCAAGCCTCCACAATTGACAGTCAAATTCTCTTGTACAAACTCGATTGCGAACACGAGAGTTTCAACATCTGGGGAGAAAAGCATGGTGTGTTCGAGGCGGAGGGAAGCGAAGGAAGGAATCCTGAGCTGGATCATGCTGACAGGGCGCCCAAAGTCACCAAGGCCTTGGAGCTCATCCATGGATTATTAAGCGATGCTGAAGTCCTACGAGAGCGATACGGTGTCGGTATCTCGACCGGTACGAGCCCTTCCGATTTGGCCCAAGAACCCTACCCTAGTAACTCGGGACTGAAGAGACTGAAATGGCTCAGGAAACGATCGGGAGATGAGCAGAGTCTTGATATTATGCAGAAGGCGCGATGGGCAATCAACGACAAGATCAAGTTCCAAGACTTGATCACCCATCTACACGATCTGGTAGACAGCCTCTACAAGATTCTCCCTGTTCCTCCCCGAGATCTGAATGCTGCGGCTATCCGAGATATCAGATCTCTTGCAGGAAATATGGCCAAGCTGGAATTGTTTGAGAAAGCTAGCCAGGATTGCTATCCAGCCTGGTCTGGAGCAGCCAGCGTGATGCGTGAGGCAGCGTCGACGAGGGCACCAGATGCAATCAGCCAATGGGTGGCTGAGCTGGAAGATGAAAGTGGAATTGATGGTGAACTCAATCGAAGCGTAATGGATAAGCCAAAAACAGGAAAAGATTTCGAGAGTATGTGTCTCCGTATCCTAATGGCAAATTTCACTAACAAATGCTTCCAGGTGCCATGGCGCAAGCATTCAAATCCAATTACTACTACGGCTGGGGTTCCCCGTTTTTTGTCTTTACTCAGGACTGTCCATCGTCCTCTTCATTGTCTTGTGGTCTTGAGAGGCTTGAAATCCATCGCGACGGACCAAGCTTTGTCTTTGAAAATGATAAGGAGCGGGTATGGGGGCTAGGCAACCGCATCACTGAGGCCATCAACCCAAGTATTGACGGCGATAAGATTAAGGGTTTTGCGGACGCCAACTACGATGTTCAGGAGGCGATTTCAGGGGTCATGACTGATCTCATCAATAAGATGTATCCTGCAGCCCGCGTTTACATTTGCTGTCCCCCATGCCGTTGCGCCATTCGAACCGCTTTGATTATCAGCCAGGGCCAGAACAAAGACATCATACACTATAGGATCAGAGTGGATGAGAGGATCCCATGCTCCTGCTGCCCGAGTAAAGAGAAGCTCCATCGCCTACGAAGCATTCACAAAACTACATGCGAGTGGGACATGGGGCTTATCGTTGATGAGCCTTTTGGGGCCTATATTCGTTACATAGATCGAGTATGGCTTGAGAAACGTATTTATACGCTTGAGACGGAGCTTTACGACAAGGATAACCCGAGGGAAGACCGAGGCCAGATATCTGAGCTCCTCGAGAGCTTCTTTTCAATAACAAGTATTGAAAAGCATTTGCTCCTTGCGGAAGCTAGCCAATGTTCATGGATCTTACAGACGAAGCCTTTTCCTTGGTCACCAAGGGTATGCAAGGCAAATGAGATATTTCGCCTTTCGGTTTTGAAATCTTCACCTTTGGAGTTCAAGACTGTCTACCTGGGCACTTTCACTTCGGCACCCATGACTACGCCAACGAGGCATTTAGCGCCACCTGGTAGCGACAATGCATTCGGAAGCAGCCTCAAAATGCCTGGTCGTGTAGGGTCTATACTATCGAGGGACAGCGGCTTTAGTCCAAAGGAGCTACCAACCGAGACAACGGGTCTGCTTCGAAAAGGCTACAGCTCTGCACCTTATCAATCCGGTGACGAAACTGGAAAGAGTAGCGACGAAGAGAGCCGGAGCTCCAAGCGGATTAAGACGCGACACTAGCTACATGGGACGAGTTTCGCGGAGCTCTTAAATCCAACGGACACTTGATTTGTCGCAATAGTGGTAGTAGGAATGGCCATGTGAGGTACTTTCGCTGAACTTGGATATGTATGGTTGAAATTGCTCAAGGAAGCGTGATATTGGAAGCTCTATTAGTCAAATGCGGTAACAAGTACCATGGTTGCAATAAGTTGAATTGCCAGATCACTGGATTCTCGCGTTATACTGTTTCAAAGAAGCATAAATTGGATGCTGCCTCCGTCAGAGTTCGAGGTCGAAAAACTCACTTTGTTTTCATAGCAGAGACCTCCCTATTAAAAGTGACTTATTTTGAATCCAGCTACTAATTAGCTCTTAATCATTCACCTTGCATCAATAGCGTCACATCTCCACAACGGACAATTCCAAGTCTGCCCCGCCCTCTCTGTAATAATTGCCAGCATATAAATACCGCTGAACTTATATATTCTTCTTAAGTTATTACTAATTTTAAAAAGAACACTTAGATATTTATCTTTTCTACTTCTCATTATTTATAATAGCTATTCCTTAATGCTAAACCCCTCTAATCTAAGAACTATATAAATTTTATATTAGTAAGAATATTAATAATAAACCTAAACCTAGTATTATACCTTAATATTTATTATTTATTATAAGTAAATAGGGTTAAGTTAAGGTAATTAAATAATAAGTAGGTCTAATTATATTACTAAACTTTAACTTAAGGAATTTAACCTTAAATCCTTTAATCTATCTTTTTATATATTAAATTACCTAAAGATCTCCTAGGGACCTATTGCTAATTAATTATATTTAAATACCTCCTTAATACTCTTATAATTACTTCCTTTTCTATAATTCTAGCCTTTAGAATTACTTAATAATAGCTTTATATAGCTTTACCCTTATTTAATTATAGACCCTATTATTTATTATAAAGGTTATTAGCGCTATTAACTATTACATTAAGTATATTATTAGTATAATATTAATATATATTAATACTATTAACCTTTTATAGAGTAAGCTCTTAACTATTTAAAAAAATTAATATTCTACTTATTATATTAAGCTATACTATTAATATATATAATTATAGTAAATAATTAATTAATTAATATAATTATATTTTATTTTTCTATTATAAATAGTATAATATTAAATCTTTTATTTAATTAATATTAATTTTAATATAGTTATCCTCTGCTTATATTATTATTAAATTTAGCCTAGGCTTATTAGCTAATAACTAATTAATTAAATTACTTATTATATTAGTTATTTTAAGAGAAAAATATATAATAATATAATAGTAATAACTAAAGGATAATCCTAAAGACTTCTTTAGTTTATATTTAAAAATAGCTTAAAGAAATTCTCTAATTAAGATATAATATATTTAATAAGTAA
>NC_031952.1:8839236-8840934 GCF_000303195.2 Fusarium pseudograminearum CS3096 | reverse complement strand
CTAACCCTAACCCTAACCCTAACCCTAACCCTAAAAAAGATCCGGTTAAGCTGGGCTTAGGACTATAGTGTATTGAGATAACCCTGAAAGTGCTTGGTAAATACGGTCTCTAGCGTTATAAAGACTAACCTGGTATAGCTAACTATCTGATCAGATCGCCACTATACCGTAGGGATGTTTATCTTCTCTATACGGCAAAAGAGATCGCCTTAAAGAGCGACCAGCAGGATAATAACTACAGTTATTCTAGATGGGCTACTAGCAGCTAGCAGTTAGAATAGCAGACTCTTACTACTGCTAATAGGTAAGACTATTACTATTAGACTCCGGTTATATATGATAGCCGTTAGAACCTTATGCTAGCCTGGTTTAAAGACGGAAGGTCGATTAAAAAGCCTATCTAACTTAAGAGATAGATTAACCTTCTGCAGTTGCTTCTACCGGCTAATCTGGAGCTACTAGAATTACTTAAGATTAAGATAAGCACTTACCCTCTTTAATCCCTTATGCATAGGGGTTACTGCGCTGCTATGCAGTGCGGAAAGGAAGCTAAGAAGATAGTGCTATTCCTAGCTAAGCCGGCGAAATATCTTGCGCCGTTAATGTATCTCGAAGTGGGCCTCTTAGATGCCTTGGCCGTACACTATAGCTGATATCTGGGCTGAGTGACCAGTCTATTTGTTTAGAATCGTATCTTACTCACTAATATCTTCCTAATTAGATGTATTACTATCGCTATTGCTATCTATGGCTTTGGAAAAGTGACCTTGACTTATAATAGCTGCATCTTATATAAACTGACGACTAATAGCTATAGCGATATATCTCTATATACTAATCCTAAGTGAGTCTATTCTAATTATAGCCCCTTAGCGCTTAATAATATGCATTATACGTATTAATGTAAAGCTCTTAATCGATAGGCTGATATATATATTATCCGGCTTTAGTAATCAATTTATTACCTAATTATTATCTATTCTATCCTTATTCTATTACTAGGTCTGACCTTCTAATGGAATAGGAAAGCTAAGCTTAGAATGGAGTATATTAAGCATCTAATTAGTTGCTTTTATCTACTGTATCTTAAAACTATCTGCATTCTCAGCCAGGCTTATAGTTTTCTAAATAAACGGTAATAAGGTTTATTGCTAGTCGGAATCTAAGTAGGAAGGCAGATTTAATAAGGCACCTTTGCAAAAAGGTATAATAAGCTAAAGGTAGTAAACTAAGAGAACCCTAACCTCTTAGGGAATAAAACGATAGATAACCTTAAGCCTTTGCGATTAGGAGAGGTTCTTATAAATACCGATAACGATTATAACGAGCCCGCGATCGATAAAGATATTGCGGATGCTACCTGCTGCTGTATTGCGGTATTGTATTATAAGAAGCTTAGTTAATTGTGCTAGAAGGCCGGCAGAGAGATAAATAAGAAAAAGCAAGTGCTTAAGTAACTAATCAATTAGTCCTAGATAGCTGGAAAGGACTAGGATGCTTAGTAGGGCACTTACTATACTGGAATTTAGATACTACTTAGCTCTTAGCTTAGGACTGTTCCAGATAAGTGAGATCAGCTAGGTTCTTAACTCTTTGCTGACTGCTTAGTAGAGACTATTAGCCATAGAATAGCTAAGCGCATTGTCATTTACGTTATCCTATATCTTACCTTATAGTATAGTAGGAATAGTAACTGGC
>NC_031952.1:8836238-8839136 GCF_000303195.2 Fusarium pseudograminearum CS3096 | reverse complement strand
TAGTAGCCTATTACCTTTAAATACGAGGTTAAGGTTATCCCAGCTGATATAACCTAGGGCTGCTATATTGCTCTTAGCAGCTATCCTATAACTGCAAAGTTATAACATATACTGCATTAGTATAGCTTTAGCCCCTAGCGTACTACTAAGTATATATTATAATATCTATCGTTCTATAAGGTTCAAGATGCCTAGGGCATTTAGCTTAGCTTCTTCAGTGCTGAGACTACTGGTAACGCCTGCTTTAATGGTATTCTATCTAATCAGATAGGCCTCTCTTAGAATAAGTAGACAAGAGATAGATATAAATCCGAAAAGCTATAGTATAATAGTATTATAGCTATACTATAAGCTATCCGGTGCGATACTAAGGACATAGAGAAAAGAGACTATAATGCTCTTATATTTAGAGTCCTTAGTCTGCTAATAAAGAATAGTTATAAATAACCTTAAAGTCTCTCATTTAAGCCCTTCTATTAGCTATATAAGTACCCGATTAGGTAATTGCCCTTATGCTGCCTTCCACTAGTCTTCCAATTCATTGCTAACTGCTATTAGGTCTTTATATACCTTTTATTACTGACGGCTAACTTTAAATAATAGCCTCTCAGTTAGATCTTTAAGGTTAAAGCAGCAAAAAGTATAGATAATAAGCTATTTAAGTATGCTCACATACCTTTACTTCGTCTCTTACTTATAATAGAAATTAAACGGTTTCCGACTTACTATACTTATATTATATCTTATAACCTTAAATCTAGCGTTAAGAGGAACCTCTTATTAATAGATAAGCCCCTAGGCTTCCTAAATCAACTGATCAAGTACTTTAAAGACTATAAGGTAAATAAAATCATATAATTCCTTCAAGCCTTCCAGACTTAGATCTAAATCTAAAGAGATAAGCCTATACAGAAAGTCCTTCTTATCGGTAAAGCCCTAGAGATATATTATATAGCCGAGCCAATCAAGCCAAGGAGACGGTTATATAAACTGATCTAGCTTCTCTATTATATTAGTATCCTTTTAGATAATTAAGAAGCAATTATTAAAAAAGTCCTTAATAGTAACTTCCTAATTAGATAGTTCCACTAATTTAGCTTCTAGATTAACCTCAAAATACTCACTGTAAGGACCTTTTAGAAATAAGCATTAATAGTATACCCTAGACTGGAAATACAGACTAACAGTTAATACTTCCCTACCCTTTACTAGCCTACCTTTCTTTCTAAAACAGCTTAACTTATAATAGATATCCCGCAAATAATAATATAACTCCCGCATTAAGGCATATATCTAATAGCAAGATAGTATAAAAGTGCATCTAAAGCCATTTAGTCTTACTAAAGCAAGGTCAGGAATAGCTAGACCTAGAGGAATTAGATATAGAAGCCTTTCTAGATCGTATTAATTGCAAATATAGTTAAACTGTTATACCTAACAGTATATATATTTAATAGCCTTATCTCCCTTTAGAAGGCTATAAGGAAACTAATAGAGATAATAACAAATATTACTCCTATATTCTACTTTATAGTAAGCCTTACAGATAAATACCTTAATAGATAGTATATAATTAAAATATTCTATTATAATTAAGATAAGACTATATAATCAGATAGAATTAAAAAGAGATCAAAGCTGCAAATAGCAATAATAATAACCCCAGTTTATTTATCAATTAATAGGTAAACTCTAATCTACTTCTACAGCAATAAAAGCAATTCTTACACTTAGGGTTACTTAAGGTTAATCTTACATTTAACCAAGCGGCTTAAGGTTATACCTATAATTTAATTAGTACTTAAGGTTACCTAGGGTTATTTTTATACTTAACTGACTAAACTGACTAATTAGATTTCCTAAGCTATAGAGCAGTTATTATGCCTCTAAAAGCTATACCTATCTGATCAGTTAGCTTTCTATATTAGTACTAAGTTTTAATCCGATCTGGTATTAGAAATATAGTTTTTATATAGTACCTGGGAATATAGGGTTATTCTTACATCTAACTAAGCGACCCAAGGCTATTCTTATAATATAATTAGTGCTTAAGGTAGCTTAAGGTTATTTTTACATTTAACCGATATAATTTATTTTATTAGCTATAGAGTCGCTACTATACTTCTAAAAGTTATAACTATCTAATCAGTTAATACACTAAGTTAGTTCCAAGTTTTAACCTAATCTAATATTAAGAATATAGTTTCCTAAAACACCTAGGAACATAGGGTTCTTCTTATATCTAAGTAAGACTTAGGGTTATTTTTGCATTTACTGAATTTAACTTCTTTTTAAAGTATATACCGGTACTAACAGTAGGTCTAATCCCAGTCAGAATAAGCTCTTAACTTTACTAACTAGCTTTAAGCTTAATTTAGCTAAGACTCTAATATAGGCTAACTACATTAAAAACCAGCTAAAATAAATAAAAGAATTAATTACTTAAGCTATAGTAATAATATTATAGTTATAAAAGCTAGAATTATCTAATCAGCTAGTTAGTTAACTCCTTATTTTTTTTCCTAGGTATGCGATATTAGGAATATTATTTTCTTAAAAATGTAGGTTAGCAGCAGAATTAAACGTAGGTTAAGGGGTAAGCTGATAGCGCCGCGCTAAAGTGCCATATAAAATAAACGTAGGTTAACCAACCCACGATTACAATGACTAATAGAGGTAAGCTGATAGCGCCGCGCTAAAGTGCCATATAAAATAAACGTGGGTTGACCAACCCACAATTACAATAACTGATAGGGGTGAGCTGATAGCGCCGCGCTAAAGTGCTATATAAAATAAACATGGGTTAACCAACCCACGATTACAATGACTGATAGGGTATCCTTCCTAGATAACTTGCTATTATATATATAAATAGTTATTACCTATTATATACTTAAT
>NC_031952.1:8824654-8836138 GCF_000303195.2 Fusarium pseudograminearum CS3096 | reverse complement strand
TTATTAAGAATTATCTAATTAAATAGTAAAAATATAAAATAAGTAATTTTTAATTTACTTACTTATTTAGTCTATTTACTTATTAACTATATTATACTTATAATAGTTAGGTTTTTTAAATAGGTAAACTAGTTTATATTAGTTTATATTTATAGGGTTATAAGGTATTATTATTAAGTAGTTATAAAGTATTATATTTCTTAATAGTAAATAGACTAAATAAGGTATATTTAAGTAAAGAGGTATTATTAATAGTAAGTAGGCTACTTTCTATTTAATATTAAATAAATATATATATACTTAAGTAATTTCTAAAAGAGTAATAGTATTAAGGGATAATATTATTCTGAAAAATATAGTCTTAAAGTAATATTATTTTATATAAGTATTAATCTTTATATAGTTAGTATATTAAAGTAAGAAAATATAAAAATAGTAAAATTAAAAATATAAAGTATATATAATATAACTGCTAATATTATAATAATACTAAGTAGAGTATTATATAGGTAAGACTTAATATAAAGATAGCTAAGGCAGATATATAAGAGGGTTTAAGAGCTAGGTAAAAATGGACTTTAACCTATATATCTTATTATTAAAGTTAAGTTTTATTTAGTTATTACTTTACTGCCTAACTGCATTTACCTTATTAGAATCTGTCATTCTATAAAGATCCTTAGAGATTCTACATAGTACAATCGCATTTTCATACAATCTGGCGTATTTGTAAGGCTGTTGTAAAGGTCTGGGATTCAGTTAGGCAAATAGGAGCTCCCAGCATTCTTCTCCTTGGCATCTGCATTAAGATCTAAATGTTAAATTTAAAGAGTATTTCATTTTTAAGCTATGTCTTATCTTGAGCTATTAAATCAGACTGCAGAGCCCTTTGCTGCCATTTATAATGAGATAATCAGTGCATCAGTACTTGAGGAATATCGCTAAGACGCCGCATATCATTCGATATCAATAGACTGTCACCTGCTCCTTTAAGCCGGAGCTCATGCATAAAGATAGGTTGCTCGTATCCTAGCAGCTCCTGCTACGACCGCTAATTTCGCAAGCGTGTTGTTGTATCTGAAACTGGGTTACTGGCGTGGAACGAGGCCAGTTTCCTAACTCTGGGCTGGAACATAGGCAGGCCGAATTTGTGGAGGGCATGCTCGATTGTGAACTTAAGCATGGGCGCGGAAGAAGCTATTATCAAAATGGCCTCTTCCATTCGAAGCCAAAAGTATACCGGTATCAGAGTCCTGAACCTTTCCGGAGAAGCAAAGTCCAATGTACGCATCTTGACGAGCCTCATGATGACGGTCACAGCTGCAATCAGGCCAAGCGCCATCAAAACGGTGATGAGACACCGTTCCACAGTCGATCGGTTAAGCTTCCAGATTAAGAACATTGGCATAATTGCCAAAGTCAGATCGCCGAATAAAGCAACTCCTTGCAAGAGGAGTCAGCATCATGCAACGAGGGCCAATGTCGTGGTTGATAGCTTACCTATCGTCGTGTAGCCACATATCCAGATCTGACGTGCACTTAAGCACCGTGCATCTGGAACCTGTTCCCATTGGGCATTGATGGGTCGGCACTGAATGAGCTGGAAGATTTCAGTGCTGATAATACAAGCAGCTTGGATACCAATCGTTAACCAGATGATTACGCGCCAGGCCTTAGTTGACGCGAACTTTAGCAGTAAAAACCCGATCGAGATCCTGGCGAGGGCGGGCACAAAGGTTGACAGTAGGATAACTACATAAACATATCGAAGGGTCTTAATGCCTTCCTCTGGAGACACATCATAGCTGTAACGGCCCAGCCCAGAAGTTACACTTGCTATGAAGAGCGAGTAGATGATGGTTTCGATAATCTACACTTAAGTCAGTCTTGTCTATTTATCTAGATTGTCTTGTACTTACAACGGCCACCAAGATAGTGTAGTCTGAGGCATCCAGTTTGTATACTGGGGTTACGCGAGTGTAGATCCTCACTAAGAAGACGAGAATGCCAACAATGAGAAAGGGTGTGACGATACCTAGAGCCCGCGGTCCAAGTGAGTCGTGCGGCAGTTGAGCATTCTGGTCCATTATGGGCAAGACTAGACCAGTTCAGTTAAGTCTCGAGGACCAGATGGGAGAAGAGTTGTTCGCTGCACGCTTTCGAGGGTAATTAAGCGGGCATTGGCATTGTTGAGAGCGGGTCTTAGGCTAGAAGTAGGACGGCTTGGGAACCCACAGCGGTACCAGCCTTCGTCAGCATGTCTCAGGGGGCACCACCATCGCAGGTACTAATGCCAGCCACGCCATAGCGCAGCAACATGTCACAATTACTTGGGGACTCTAAATCATGAGGCGCACCGCCTTCACACATGGGTGTAAGATGGAGAGGGCAACGATAGTGCCTATCATTATTATTTGGTGATGTTTTCAATTTCGATCTTTAGATAATAGCAAAAGTAGTAATCAAGCTCCATCAAGTTAAGAAATAGTCAAACAAGCACCCATGTGAGAAAGACAAGATTTTGAGCCAAAGTCAAAATGAAGAGGCGTCAAGGCTGGGTTTATGATTCGGTCGGATTTTAGCGAGGATTCAGTTGACAGGGGCTTCAGTGGCTCTAAGCTAGGATGCGATGATGTGTGGCGTTGCTGCACTATTGGGAAAAAGCAATATGACGAAAGCCCCGGGTTATGTACGGATACAGGGGCATATGTCAGGTTAGGTTACTTATCCGTACATCCACGATGAAACCAGCCAGGGAGACACAGTCTAGACACCATGTCAGCGCATTCGGGGGGGACGGGTCATGGCCCGAGGACCAGGCTTTTGGTAAAAGCTACAGGGCTCAAGGGTATTCAACGCTAAAATTACCGCTTTTTAGGCATCTTTTGCCACAGCACTAGAGGGGGAGAAAAAGAGCACAGCACAGCTGAAATCCGAAGGCGCACTGAAATCGAACCAGCCGACTATTGCCTCTGTTTTGAAACTGGACGTCAACAAGCCTACGGAACAGAATATTGCGAATAACATCATCTCACGCTTTAATAATCAATACTTTCAGCGTATACTAGTCGAGTTAATCGTCAGTAGCAACCAGTCCTTGTTATTCGCCGAGAAACCTATCCTCCAAGAAATCTTCGACTATTTGAATCCCTCCATTTCGATCCAACGGGCCAACTTGACTGCCAGAGCAGTCCGATATAAGATCATTCAAGAGTATAACCGCCATAGGCAGAATGTTATCGAGGTGTTAAGGAACTCCCCTGGAGCGCTTCATATCTCATTTGATGGCTGGACATTTCGAAATAAGCTGGCCCTGTACGGCATTGCTTGCTTTTTCAGAGATGAGAAGAATCGGCCATGCAAAATCATAATTGGGGTTCCAGAGGCTCATCGTCACTTCGGGTCCACAATCGGTGGAGACGCTCTCGACATCCTACACACCCTTGGCGTAAGTTCAGAAAAGATTGGCTATTTCACGCTCGGCAATGCTGAAAACAACAATACTGCCATGGAGGTCATTGGTGCTGAGCTTGGGTTCGATAGCCGACTACATCGAGGACGCTGTATTGGCACCATAATTAACTTGTCAGCCAAGGCGCTCTTATTTGGAATAAACACCGATGCGTTCGAGCAGCAATTATCAGGCGCAGAGGCGTTATCTGATACTGAATACGCTCGATGGCGCAAAAAGGGACCAGTTGGCAAGTTACACAACATTGTAGTTGATGTGCGTATTAGCCATCGGCTGATTTACTTATTCCGCCATGGTAGTGAGAACTTGGTCCAACAACGGAAAAACCATAGCCAAAATACAAAAGAAAGGAATCGTATTGCGGCCAGCAAATTCCGAACTAAGAAGCGAGAACATACGCTAAGAGTCCAGTCAGAGGAGCAAGAGTTGGAACGAACCAATCATGCCCTGTCCATCTACGTAGCCAACTTGACTCATGAGGTCCAGGAGCTAAAGATGAAGCTATTACAACATACCGGTTGCGACTGCTCGCTCATCCATGAATACCTTGCCACAGAGGCCCAGCATTACGTTTGTGAACTCAGTGAGCAATCGTAGCACGACGCTAGTTCCCTTCGTACAGCATGGAATTAAAATATTATATTGGGAAATGAGTGTGAAAATGGAAAAGTGAACAGCGATACTGTTACTTTTTAGTTTATTCGCCCTGGTGTAAATATGCATGAGGATCATGTTTTCATACAATACTTGTACCGGCATGAGCACAGGAATCGTTCTGTAATTATAGGTGCCCTAAAAGGACGCTGTCGTCTCACCATTCGCCTATCTCCTAGCCGCCTCGCCATATCTTTATGTTAGAACATTTCGAAGTGCTCCACGTACGATGCCCCAGTTGGCTTTATAGCCGTTAGAGAGAGCTCGAAGCTTTACCTCTGATATCTGTACCTCGCTATGGCAGTCTCGACTACATGAACAGCAATGGTAGACGGTTTATGGATCAGCTTATGAATTAACTCAAATGCTACGCCAGCCTGTACAATGACATTATAGGCATCCAGCTCTATCCTAGCATGTTCTACTCGTGATTAGGTCAGCATTTCCGATGTAGACAGGCTGGTGGAGAACGGCAGCACGTCCTATGTGCCAGAAGAACGTTTCGCTTGTCCATGCTCTTTATGGTCGAGATGTGCGTTGTGGGCCCTTCCCTGAGAATTGGATAGCCTGGTTTTACGTTAGGACGTGTGAAACTAGTAGATGGTAGAAGAGTATACCTGATCCAGCGATGTCCAGAGATAAAATCGGTGCCATCGTCGATAGTGAAAAGGAGCTTGTGAGATTAGTATGTTCTATTGGAGTTTAGCGTCGGAGAGATTACATATCCAAGGCAACTGGGTTGAGGGGCAATAAGCAACTTTCAGTCCCTTCAACCTTTGGCATATCGGTTTGTAAATAGTATCAATCGCCAGTATCGGTAAGTTGTTAGGAGCCAAAAGTACTTGTAAAGACCTGACGGGCTATAGCAGGTCGTGCCCGATACAGCCATGAATTATGGTCTAAACTGTAATTTGTCCAATAAAATCCAAAGGTTGGGGGAACGGATCGATAGGCCATTTACGAAGACTAGACCTTGTGCGAAGCTGAAAATCTATACCAACTGTAAGAGTGTCTGCAACCTCATTGCCCCACTCGGTCTCCAGCTAAATGGTATAAAAGGTAATCAATTCACACCATTAACCTTTGCTTCGCCGCAACTCTTCAAAAGTACAGCTCATGAACCAAGAGTATTCCAACGCCAACTACGGATCCCCTGGTCGGACTCAATTACATCAACTGGTCCCAATTCACCGATGCATACGGCCTAGCCGACGCTGTGCCAATCCTCTTGAGACAACTCCAATCCACCGACCCGGATGTCTATCTAAGAGCACTTGATGAATGCTGGTCTAGAATCTGTCATCAAGGCACCCACTACAGTGCCTCAGTTAAATCTATACCTGTTTCTGTATTCTTTGATTGACCATTAGGCCACCAGAAACCGACAAAATCTTCTATTTCTTTTCACTGCCTCTACAGTCGGCAATTTATTATAGTATGTCCTAAGTGGCCTTAATATTATAGAATAGGAAAGGAAAATTGCTAAGATAGAAGATATAGATTATAATAAATATGCACTATGCGAGTTCAAGATATATAAGGCAGTTAAGTAAGGACTGGCTTCTATTGTTTGCTGCCTAGAGGAGGAGTCACCTGCTATTCGATGGATGGCGACTTCTCATGCTTTGGCATTATTCCTATGCCGTTTGGATATATTAGTGCCGCCTCTCTTGAACCTGCTTAGCCGGGAGACCTGCAACGTTATGCGTGGTATAGCTATGCTTAGCCTAGCTATATTATTCCCCCCTGGATAACGATTCGACGAAGAGCAGCAGTATATGCAAAGTCTAAGGCTATTATGCTGCTAGCTGCAGTAAAGATATAGATGACAATGTTTTCATGTGGTTTTGTGCCCTTGCTCTTATAACGCTCGGTTTGGTGTAAGAGGAGTTTATTGAGAAAGCAGAGAGTTTGCTAAGGGATGAAGTGTACTGAGGTTTATTAGAGGTAAGTATTAATCCTGATGCTGAATTTTCTATGTATTTGTTTGAACTAGCTATAACGGTACTTGAGAAGACGCAAGCCCACCTTTAAATATACCAACCAGCAACTTCCGGATCCGTGCTCTACCTTGGTTGCGAAGGGTCTGATGTTTTATCGTGCAGTTCTTGATGCGCCTCCTTGATTTTCACATTTGTGTCCGCTAGGGCGATACAACCAAGAACCAGCCCACATTGCTGCCAAATACGCACTCGGTTGACAGACGCCTCAGGTAAGTCACCTCGCTCACGATGGCATATCTAAGATTCTACATAGTTGCGAAAACCATGCCACTCCTGGAGCAAGATTTCCAACTCTACGTTGTATGGCGCCATTATCTCCTCGCGGCGTTGGCGGTTGGGTGCTCTGACTGCCTCACTTACTTCCTCTATCTCTGCGACTTATACGATCTAATCCCAAAGAATATTCTACTTCCTTACTTGTAAGACCGACCGGGAACTCGGGTGGCGTAGATCCTAGGGATAGAGAGGATTCCACATTAGGGGCTGGTTAGGCGATGATGGGTACTCACTGCCCTGCAAAATCTCCAAATGCAAATCTCAATCTTAATGCGTCATGAGTAGTGACCCGGTTGTGATTTAAAGACTATACCCTTTATCTCATCGTAATTTAGAAATCTTTACAGCCTAGGTGAAAACTAAGATTAGACCGGAATATATTAGGTAGATCCGTCTATAGACTTATATGTATCCAGATTGGCCTAGTTAGACTGTTTATTTGCGGGATTATCTATAGTCTAGAATTAATGTTCTTCCACTCTTATGACTTCAGAAAAGATATTTGCAGCCGCATTAATGTTAATTTCTAGTTAGACTTTATTTCCAAAGAGGGTTATTGAAGATAGCAGTGTAAGTAGGTCTTTAGGGAACTTGTGATAGGAATCGGCAAAGATAAAGCTGGAACGCGCATATCTCATATACTCCTTCTAAGCAATGAACCAGGAGAATCTTTGTTCCTAATAGACTTTCTGTTTGAACCCACTGGTATAAACCCGCATAATTGCGGTCGGCATCTCGTGGAGGAAGAAAGGGTCTGGCACCATATTACTGTTGACGACTGTGGATTAACAAAGTATCAGAAGCGTGATGCACAAATTGGCGCAATGTATGTAACTCTCTCTATTATCTCAAAGCACATATTCATTTTATTTGATATCACTGAATCTGCTGAGTGGTTTCGTGTTCCTCTACAGATTTGACCTGCACTCAATTATGGTGATCTTGAGACTCTGGGTAATGTTTAATTTGGTCGAGATTTAAGGGTAAATACGACAGGGCCTGTAGCTTAATCCATATCGACTATATAGAGACCAAGCGGAAGTGGAACAAATAGCCTCAGAAAGCGAAAATGAAGCTCGCAAAATCCTGTCTTTACTCTATTGTAGAATTGAGGTGAGCTCATGACAATCCACGTGCATCAAGTGACAATTGGAAACGCCGTACATACAAGACCAACCTGTTCAAGACCCAGAGTTAAGGTAGAAGTCTTAGATCGTGTCACTAATCAGTGGGGCACGTTTCATTTCTCAAGTCGGCGACCGTCTCCTCTTAGGTCTCTGAAAGGTCGTCTCCGAGTTACTGGTTAGCTTGTATCCTTCTCTAATGACTTAATATCATCTGCAGCTGTAGATAAATCGCTATCTTCGCCAGACATTGAGCCATTGGTGTTGAGCGGCGGGAAGAACCCGGCAGGGGATGGCAGTGGAACTGGTACCAGACTCTCTGTGCGCCATGACAGATACTCAATCCCGATAGGGCATGATCCTTTGGTTATTTTTGTTTCTGAACCACCAGGAACGGAGTCAGAAATCCACGTAGCCACCTGTCGATGAATTATTCCTTTTATGCTTTCTTTCGACCTCCCAATCTCAGGCTCAGAGGACCGTAGAATATCTTGCTTCGGCCGCTTCGTATCCACCACTACTCTAAAATGATCATAAGGGAGAACACCAAGTCCGCAGGGCTCCAAGAGCTGCTGCCCAATGTCTTGCTGATCATCGTTCCAAACGGAATCCAGCTCAATATAGCTGCTTTGCTGACTGCTATCAGTCATTAGATCCTGAACTCTATTGTTATTACCCCCAACTTTGGCTGAAATCCGCCGACGCAGATGTTAGTATTGACCCATTAGTGGCATATAGCTGATATAGGACCTGGATATTGTTCATCGAGGAGACCGAGCGGAATCTAATAGTTGCTAAGAATTCTCTCTAGTTTAGGAGCTTAATAGTATATAAGCAGTTTATAAAAAATTGGTTAGATTACCTATTAAATTAATATAGAAAGGTGCATTACTATAGTATATAATAGCACCTTTGTAGTATTACTATCTGCTAGCTGACCCTATAAAGTTTTTTAGGCCTAAGCTCGACTTACTAAGGTTATTATTATTTACAGCTATAGCAGAGGAAACTGATCTGCCCTAAGAAATATACCCTAAAGAAGAATTTTATAGAGTAAATAATAGCTTATAGCAGAAACTTTTAACTTAAGTATAAACCTGCAGATTAAATGCAGGTATATTATTACCTAAGCCGCTAAGTTAGCGTTTATTATTAGTAAAATGGCTTATTTTTTAGCGCTCTCTTCTCTTTTCTAACTCTTTAATATTACCGATAGAAAGAGTTTCTAATATATTATAGCCAGAGCTATAGCTACTAAAGTTAGTATCTTTAGATCTGCCTTACTATAGAAGTTTATGCCTATCAGTGGATAGCTAAAGTCTAATGCTATTTTCAGATATAGCTAAGCAAATAAAGTCTAGTATTATATTAATTAAATGCAGCTATGCCAAGCTGTACAGGAGGTTTAAGGATACCTAGCCTTTATCGTCTAGGTTAATACCCTAGCTACTTTACTGCTTAGGTAATAGCTCAGGCAGCAGTAGGTCTAAATGCCAGATATAATTTATATTCTTATATAGAACCTAAGTATAATTAAGGTCTAGATTATAAGGTTATATTACTTATTATTTTAGCAGAAGTAGGAGTAGGGAAGATAACTTAATATTAGAGACTAAATCTTTATTATTGCCTCCAGTCTTTATGCTATCTTTACTAGGATTAGAAGGTAAGATAGAGTTACTTAAATAATAGTTATTTCCTTAAGTATAAAATCGCTATTTTAGAGGAAGAATTCTGGCTTTACGGATAGGCTTATATCTATTAGTAAGTAATTTATAGGCAGGTAATTAGTCTATTACCTATCTATCTGCTATATTGCCTACTGTAATAAAGCTATTACCTAGCCGTATAAGTAGTGTCTTTAATATATCAGCAATATAATCTCTGCCTATAAAGAGCTATTTAAGATAATAAATAATAATATTCTTCTGCTCCCTATCTATTATAATTGCATATTATAGGTATAGACTGTCTAGGATATCTTATAGATAATCCTTAACCTTACCCTTTAATAGTTAAGTTAAAGTTAAGATAGGGTAGCTAAGAGGGATCCTTAAAGACTCCTTACTAGTCGATAAGGAGGTATAAGCGGAGTCAGTTAGCCTAAGGTTAGAACCTTAAGAGAAAGGAGCATATTTACGCTAAACTCCAGATTTAGAGTATATATAATTGCAGTTATATAGTAATACCCTTACTCTTTTTTACGATAATAAACCCTTACTCTTTTTTACGATAATAAACCCTTTAGAGACCTATTAATACTAATTATAAAATTTCCTAATATAATATTAAGCTCTCTCTTTTTCTTTTAGGATAGCCTATAAACCCTTATCTTAAATAGCTTATCTTTATAGAGCTAGGTAAGACCTGGTTTCTTATATCGCTTAAGTTTATTCTTAAGCTATTAAATCTTAACTATTAAGTCGTTAATAATACTGCAGTAATTATAGTCGCTAGTGCTCTATACTATAATAGGTATAGAAGGTATAACCTGGTGTTAAGTATATAAGTCTAGCTTCTCTATATTCTAGGTATTAGACTTTTTTCAGTAAAAGGGGATATTAACTAGAGCTTTATATTAATTTTATCTAAACTTTATAAGATAGCTAGAGGTAGTTTATACTATTTATGGTATTATTATTAGCAATTATATTATAGCTCTATTTATTATGCTGCTTTAGTAGGTCGTTTAATCCTATTATATAGCTGCTAGTAAGGGAATTAATATAGAGAGAATAATCGGCTAGTAGTGGTAGGCTTTTAGGTAGACTGTTTAGATTTATAGGCATCTTAGCTGCATAAGTATATAAGAAGTAGAGTAAGACCTTAATAGGACTTTTTAATCTTTAAAATAGTAAGGATTTTTACATATAATTATTATTAGACTATATTATAGTAAAACTTTTATATCTTAAAAACTATATAATATTACCGGGAGATATCTAATAATAGTCTTTTAAGCTAATCTCTCAGTTATAATAGTAAAGAGCTAAAGTTGCGGCAAGGTGATTAAGTATAGGATAAGTTTAAAAACGATGCGCCCTCTAGAATATAAGTGATATAACAGCCGATAAACCTAACCGGCCAAGAGTCGCTAAAGTTGCAGGGGATATAGCGATAAGTTATATATACCTAGGTGTTAGCCTCTTGAACTAATATAGCAGCGATTAATGATAAAAAACGGCTATAATGCTCGGTCGCGGTATTGCGCGTGGTGGTGTATTGAAGAAGGTAAAAGTGCAGGAATAATATGAGGGAGGTCTAGGGCTAACCTGCTTTAGCACGGGTCACTTGCCAATAACCTACCGGTTAGTGGAGCTGTGGAATAAATGTGGATATTCTAAGACCCCAGCTCCGCGAGAGAAAGTCTAGACTCTGATATTATAAGCGCTATAGACAGTCCGGGATGCATAGTAGAGCTACTGCAGCCTAATATGCATATAGCGCTACCAGAGTGTTACGATCCAACAGCCCAGCTTAGTTATACTGCATATACCTTATATTTTTTATTAATTATCTAATATAACTATTTAATAATAATTAGTGCTAAGAAATTATAATTAGTATTAATTTAATATAATTAATATTAATCCTTTTAGCTTAATATTAATTATTATTAAATAATTATATTAAATAATTAGTAAAAAATATAAGATATATATAGTATAATTAAGTTAGGCTATTAGATTATAGTATTTAAAAGATAATAATAATAATAATAAGGATTCTTTAAATTAATTAATTATAAAAGGAAAAAAAAGAAATTAAAATAGAGAAAAGTAAGTATATAAAGTCTTAAATTAATAGTAAATATTATTAAGAATTAATTAAATAAAGTATTAATAGAGGTTATTTAATTTTTTATAACTATAAGCTAAAGCTCTAGTCTTCTTAATATCTTTAAAATTCTTAATAAAAGATCTATTTAAATTAAAAACTTAAAAAGTTAAAATAA